>NC_006693.1:1001161-1128661 GCF_000091045.1 Cryptococcus deneoformans JEC21
GACCCCTGCGAGCTCCCCCTCCCCACTCCCCCCGCCCATCCTCTTCCCCTCCGCCCCCCCCGCCCTGCCAGAGACCGTCCATCTCCTCTTCACCCCCACCGCCTCCGCCATCCTCCATCTCCACCCCGCATCCCCCTCCGCGCCGCTCTCCCTCTCCGACCTCACCACCGATCCATTCCCCCCCGCTTCCCCCTCCACCGACGACGGGCCCGAACAGCAGACGCCCGGCGCGCCCGCTTCCGTGGCGTACGGCAAGGGCGCCCTCAGCGGCCTCGGCGGGTATGTAGGCCTCGGCGCGCTCGGGAGACAGCAGAGTCCTGTCGGCACACGCACAGTCGGCGGTGAAGTCTTGCTCGCGCGACAAGGTGCGTTCAAAGCTCAAAACCAAAGCTCAAGGCTAACCCGGGACAGACACCGGCGTATTCTACTCCTCCGAGGGCAACTATACCAGACAGCGATCCGTCCACTGGCCATCGCCTCCACACGGCATCGCATTCTCAAACCCATACATCTACTCTATCCTACCCCCCTCTCTCACTCCATCACCCGCGTCGCCGCCCACAACCCACATCCAGATCCACCTCGCACCTACCCTATCCCTCCGCCAGACAGTGGCTATACCCCCTCCCGCTGCAGGAAGCTGGGGCACAGTCTCTTTCTGTGCCGTTTCCTCGCATGCAGAGTCTACACCCAAACTGCTCATCGCCACCTACCCGACAGACAAATCCCTCCACTCGCAGGGAAGCGCCATCCACCTCCTCTCGTCCCCACCCCTCCCGTCCGAAGTCGAGCACCTCTTGCTAGACGGCCGCATCGATGACGCCATCGGGCTCGTCGAAGCTGTCGGCGAGGCCGCCTTTGCGACGACGAGCGTCCTGCGGCCCCTGGGACATCCAGATACCCCACCGCCGCCGCCACTCACCCACCTCAAAATCCTTCAAGCTGTCCAACTCTTCGCCCTCGGATCGTACCAAGCCGCCATGGAGGTGTTTGTCCTCTACAACGTCAACCCTGCGCTCGTGCTCTCGCTTTTCCCGGGGAAAAGTATTTCGGAAAAGCTGGGCGTGCGGAAGGAGGGGTGGATGGAGTTGTTTGGTGCGCCGCGGGGCGCGAGCCTGGGTGCGGGCGAGCAAACACAAAGCGTGCACGTAAACGAAGAAAAAGGCGGCGATGCGTCCAGTGTAAAGAGTACAAACACGAGTGTAAAAGCTAGTCAAGGCGATGACGAACGTACGTCCCTCATTTATTACTCCACACTAACCCCCCGCAGCGCCCAAAGCAGCCCTCGAAGCACTCATGTACTTTCTCTCCGACCGCCGCCAAAAGCTAACCGGCGCCATATCCGCCCTCCCCCCCTCCTCCCCGCTCCCCGCCGAATCCTCCCTCCCCGCCTTCTCCTCCCTCCCCGCTCCCGCCCTCCACTCCCTCCCGTCCATCATACCCTTCGCCGAGATGAGCCCGGAAGAACTGGTGAGGATGGCGCAGGTGGTGTACACCGGCTTGATGAGGGTCTACCTCAAAGCGAGGCCGGTGTTGGTAGGCAGTTTGTGTAGGATCGAGAATTGGTGTGATGTCAAAGAGGTCGAGGGGTTGTTGAAGGAGGAAAGGGTAGGTTAAACCCCCCCCCCCCCCCCCCCCGACGGGGTGATGGCTGATTCAGTGGGTGATGTAGAAATTCAGCGATTTGATAGATCTTTATCAAGGGAAGAAGATGCATAGAAAAGCGCTGACGATGCTGCGCGAGTAAGTTTTTCCCCTCCCTCCCCCCCATGAACACCCCGCTCATACCCACGGCAGACTGGCAAAGGAAGAAGACGATAAACTAGATCGCTACCCGCCCACCATCTCGTACCTACACAAACTCGGAGCAGCCGATCTGGATCTTATTCTAGAATCCTCGAAATGGATACTGGAAGAGGATCCGGGAATGGGTCTCACCGTACGTCTTGCTCTTCTCTTTCCTTTTTACACCAAACAAAACCTGAGTACAAACAACAGATATTCACGGCGGATGAACCCGAGATTGAATCCCTCCCCCGGGACAGGATCACATCCTTCCTCTCCTCCATCGACCGAGGAGCCTGTGAGGGTTATTTGGAATATATCATCTGGACCCTAGGCGAAAAGGGGGGCGAGTTTCATGATACGCTTGCAGAGCTTTACATGGTTGATTCGCGAGTCAAAGTTGAGTCCGGAGCCGAAGCCGGGGCGTACGATAAGCTGTTGGCGTTCTTGAACGATTCGACTCATTATAGACCGTATCGGGTGATGAACAAGCTCTCTGGCAAAGGTACGTTCTCCCTTTCTTTTCTTTTTTTTAATGGTAGATGGTTAACGTGATTGCCGGGGAACAGAGATGCCAGAGGCAAGAGCGATTCTTTTAGGAAGGATGGGCAAGCATGAAGAAGCGCTCAAGATTTACGTGTACCGTTTACAAGACTATGCCGCTGCTGAATCGTGCGTAAACTCTTCCCTAGCACTCTCGACACTAGCGTCGACGCTGATGGATAAACAACAGGTATTGCGTTAAAGCTTACCAATCAACAAACAACGTCTTCCTCCTCCTTCTCCAACTCTATCTCCGTCCTCCACCCCCTTTATCGCCATCCCCCACACCCAAACCCAAACCCACACCCAAATCCACGCCCGCCTCCACCCACCTACCACCTGCTCTCTCCCTCATCTCCAAACACTCCACCTCCCTCCCCCCCTCCTCCGTCCTCGACCTCCTCCCCCCACTCGTCTCCATCGCCGACATCCACCCATTCTTCATAAAGACTTTACGGGAGGAACACCGGCGTAAGCTCGAGGGAAGGGTGATGAGGCAGCTCGGCAAGGGGAGGAAAGACGAGGTGGAGGAAATGTTGATGGGGTTGGAAGTCAAGAGGGTGAGAGTGACGGATCAGAGAATGTGAGTATGCTCAGTTTGCATCGGATCGTCGAGTGGGTTTTAAACTAAAAACACTAAAAATAGATGTCCGCAATGCCACAAGAGACTGGGCATGTCTGCCATTGCAGTGCACGCGCCAAGGTAAGTCAAGTCACAAGAGAGAGAAAAAACCGCCGGGCTGACAGAGCATGAATGTAGAGGCGAAGTGACGCATCTCCATTGCAAGGACAGGTTTAGTGCAAAGCTGGCTGCTTCCAGAGAATAGTAGCTCTTTTCTTTCAATCCTATAGTTGTAATACCCAGCATCCACTTGCTACTAAATGTCTTTTCTCCAAGCGTCGAAATGTACAAATATATCTAGCCCGGGACAATGCATCACAATGCTATGCTATAACTGATGAAAACATTCAAAAAAACACAATCTATTGATCCCCACCTGTCATGCACGTACAGAACGACCTCTCTTCGCTCCCTTCAACCTGTACAACAAGTTCCGTCAAACCTTTTATCCGCTTCTTCAAAACTTTTTCCACCCTCCCCACCACTTTTTCAGAGTTGGCATAAATCGCGTCACCCTTGCGAGGCCGCGAACTGCTTGGAGGTGTGGATAATCGGGTAGGATCAAAAGAAGAGGGAGAAGGGGCCAGTTGGATGTGGATCGAACCGACGAGTTCTCCCTCACATCGAGGCCAGAAGCGAGGGGCAGCATAACTCGCTAGGCCGTCCACGGACGACAGCTTTTGGACAGATTGTCAACTTGGTACCTCCCCTCCCTTTGATATCACAACCCATCGCAAAGGGACTCACCTCGGTCAGTGCGCTCCGGATTTCACTTTCCTTCTCTTCCCCAACGTCCAAGCATAAGATCCTGCCGGAATCAACGACTAGCGGGATTACACTCGCCATGATGAGGGCAGCAATAAATAAACTAGCGATAGGGTCGAAGCCTGTCCAGCCTGTAAATCGGATGAGGATAGTTGAGATGATGACGCCTACACTACCGAGTGTATCCTACAGTTTGTATTAGACCTTGGCTCGCTTTTTAACATTCCTCGAATGGGCTCACGGCTAAAACATGCAAAAATACGCCCCGCATGTTATGGCTATGGGCATGATCATGTCCGCGGTCATGATCATGACCGTGACCATGAGCGTGTGCGTGGTCATAGTCGTCTTCGTGGGCATGGGCATCATTGTGAGTGGAAGATTCGTGGGTCAATTTATGGTGATTGTGAGAATGCTGAATGAATAGCGGATGAGTACTGCGATTGTTGATATAGTCGCCGACTTACTGAATGCTTTTCACCGTCGTGCGAACAATGCTCATCATGGTTATGCCCATTATTCGTCTTCTGCGGGGTTGTTGCGCTTGGACCAGAATCCTTGAGCTGACCAGAGGATTTGCGTTTTTGCAGTTTGGATGCCGGACGAGGACTGACTTTTGACGACTACAGTTACCGTCAGAAAACACGATAGGGAATTTGCAAGAGGGAAAGAAACGTACGGCGCTAGGTTTGTGGTGATGGTCATGACTGTGAAGATCAAGATGATGATCTTCATATTTATGAGCGTCATTTTGGGATACTCCCTGTTTGTGTACCTCCTAAGCTTTAGTCAGTAAGAGATATCTCGGTTTCACCTAAAACTCACTACTTTGGGTGCAGCGTGTACTTGGGCATGATCATGTCCGTGACTATGTCCATGATGATGATGCCCTCCGGTAGCCCACATTCCCCACAAATTGATGGCCAACCCTATCCCCGAAACGAGCAGTAATTGGTGAGTCTCCATTTCCGGCGGGTTGTACCTAGTATTCTCTCTATTAGTCCTACATTAGTTGATGAAGAATAGTACGTACACTCGCTGTATGGCTTCAAATATGATGAAAACTGAAATGAGAATAAGAAAACACCCATTTGCAAATCCGCTGAGGGTTTCGACACGGGAATAACCAAAGGTGTATCGCCCATCGGGTTTCCACATCGCTGCCACAGAGGCCCACAATCCTACGCCCAAACCGAGACAGTCAAACAGCATATGAATGGCTATTCACGAATCAGCTTTGATAATAATCAGATCTTGAAGCCGACTTACCGTCAGAGATGAGGCCCAAGGAATTGGTAAATACTCCATAGCCCATCTGCACGCCCATATAGGCCAAGTTGAGAAGAAGAAAGTAGAATATGCGCGATGAAGTTGGAGTGCTGATGATTGTCTGAAAATGAGGCCGCCATCTGGAGGGTACAAGTGAGAGAAAAGACCATGAATGATTGGCAGTGGAGAGATTATGATTGGAAAACGTCCACTTGAAAGTCATCAGCTGGTATCCAATTGCTCAAGGAATAACATACCGAGGGCGCGAGTTCGGGTTGTGCTTTAAATATTGACTCTGCCCAGATGCTGAACACCGAAATAGGCAAAAGGATAACCACATCTACAGTGGTGGGTATAGGATGTAAAGCGAAGAACTGAAGAATAGGAATACAAGTCAAGAAGGTCGCCTTGTCGCGCCATGTTTTGAGTCGAAGACCGGCGCTGGAAGGGGAGTTTTGACCAAACGACAGCGGAATATTGCTGACGAGGAAGGCAGCGACGAAGGAACCGAAGCGTTGTGAGGCAGTCGATGATACAGGAACAGGTATGGGTATGAACCCCTAAAGACAAATTGTCAGCCCAAGATTATCATTAGTCAGTAATTAACTAAGACCAACACACCATGAAGTAGAGCGCTATAACTGATACAGTAGCAACCAAAGCAGATAAAATGGTCCTATACAAGCTGTGCCTTCCATCTATGGTCTCTCTACTGCCAGCTGTCTTGGGTTCGAGGAAACGACCCTGGATGACAGATGTGGTTAATGCGAACACCAAGATGACAATGACTGCTTGAACTGCAGTAACATGAGCTTATTGATCTTTGTTTATTCGAAATACTTTCGAACGTACAGTCTTTTAGCAAAAGCTGTTGGGCAAAAGCATAGCCAGAGGCTAGTATCAGAGGTAGTAAAGGTCCAAACTGAGTACTGATTAGTCTTTTATATCTTTCCAGCTGCCTCGTCTACGTACTGATCGGATAGTTGTGGGCTGCGCTGTTGCGAGCAAGCTACCGGTCATACCTATTATAGAAGTCCTGCATAACCTAATAAGCAAAGGATTGCAAGGACGATCTCGGGACTTACTTGAAGGGTCCTAAGGAACCCAGAGACATGAAGAATGCCAGTGACTGAAGCACATAATTGAAACTCGAGAGTATGTAATCCTATGCCATCAATGAGATTTGCTATATAGCACTGTTTTCATCAACTCACCTTCACTCCTATTCCATTGCTGGTTGCATCTAACCGAAAGGCCTTTCGTCTTCTTCCATCCCACACTTGCTTTCCTTCAACAAACACTCTTGAGGCCCAGTATGCCAGGACTAGCCACCCGGCACCCCCTCCCTCTCCTCCATGGTTATCGATAACCCATGTTTTGCTAGCAGTTATCGCCAATGCCCCGATGAACAGTCTTAAGAATGAATTTTGCCGACTCTGGTATCGTCGGGGTTTGGCTGCCGACCCGGCCGAAAAGGACTGGCGGGAAGAAGGAAAATGGGATCGGCGGTTGGAAGTGGGCGTGGTGGGTGGCTGCATTGTACGAGCCTAGGCTAGCAGCGGCTGGTGATATGGAAAGCCGGAAAGTATAAACTGTAGAGACCAAGAGTAATACAAACTATGATAGTTGGTCGAAGTCGATCTTTGCGTGACCTCGCTACCTCGACGCGTTGATCCCGAGCGCGTTCGCGACGGAACGGACCCATGATTAATTACCTCGTAACAGGCAGCCCATCTTGAATACTGGCTTCGTTGCTTGGAACATCAGCATGTTGTGAAGCATATGGCCCCCGTCCATGATAATTACTCTACTGACTAAGATGCATAAATGCTCGAGTTGGGCTACAATACAAATATACTTAGGGACAGTCAGTCGCCTTATTCCTCAACTCCGACACATGGCCCGCGCCGGGGGCCAGATATAAGCTGAGGCTCAAACTCTAACGTTGACACCATTATATCTCACCAAATCGCTCATATCTCCCTTCCCAAGCTACACCGTCGTTCACCACCCTCTCCCACTCATCAAGATGCTCCTCGTCCCATTTCTTGTCCGCCTCAAACTGGTCCGCTGTCTTGAGAATGTGTTGACTTGGATCATGAGAGTGCGAAGAATGTTGCAGAAGGGATTCAGGTAAGTAGTCCTATATAGAAAGCAAGTCAGGGACGAGGGTCAACGTAATTAGCCTGACGGACTCACATTATGAACTGGATGACCATAATCTGGGTTGTACGCATATTCCTTCCCGTAACCCAACTTCTTCATGAGTTGGGTAGGAGCGTTGCGGATTTGTAAAGGAACGCCAGGTAAAGGCGGCATAGTTGCCAGCTGTTCTGCCTATAACAAGGTCGTGAGCAAAATGTGTATCCATGAATTTCCCTCTATGACCTACTGCAGCATAAGCCTTATAGGATCTTGTTGACTTGGGAGCTTCAGCCAGATATGCGACGCAATGCTGGCAACCATCCTATCAGTATGCCAAGCGTACAATACCGAGGAAAAGTGCTTTATGAACTTACGGCAAGATTAATTCGACATTCGGGCAAACCGATCGTTTGACAAGCCTGATATGTAGCCATAGCCAGTGGCAGCGCATGGTTATCTGCCAGGCCTACGTCCTCACTCGCCACTACGATTAACCTTCTGGCTATGTATAAGGGATCTTCCCCGCCGGTAATCATCCTAAAGGATTGTTAGCCACGGAAACCACACAGAAATATGACCTTGAACATACCTAGCCAGCCAGTACATTGCTGCACTTCCGTCCGATCCTCTCAAGCATTTGTGCAGCGCCGAAATCATATCATATCTCTCTTCTCCCGTCCTATTATACCCTTTCTGCAATCCTCGCCTCACAGCATCCATAATCTCCTCGTCTCTCTTCTTCTTCTGATAGTCCTCCTCCGCTTCCTCAACCGCCGCATCGAACTCGTCTTTTTGCCCCTCTTTTTCCATTTTTTCACCACTGGCGGAATTGACCCGTTGTGCTTTTTCCGCGCTGGCAGTCTCGTCCATTGTTTGACACGTGCGCAGAGCGAGCTCGAGACCGTTAAGTGCTTGACGGGCATCACCATCTGCAACATCCGCAAGGAAAGGGATGAGCCCTGATGGGAGATAAGGGATGGGTTCGGATTCAGAGATGGTTTGCACGGCATTGCGTAGAATAATTTGAAGGGATTCAGGAGAATGGGCGTGTAATGTAAACACTCTGACAGAGATCAGGCTTCATGACTAACGAAAGGTATGAACGGTCAACTCACTGGCATCTACTAAGCAAAGCACCGTTGACCTTGAATGAAGGGTTTTCGGTGGTAGCCCCTATAAGCTGTATCCAACCTTTTTCAACGTAAGGTAGTAGCAGATCTTGCTGGGCACGGTTAAATCTATTTGTAAGACCAACTATCAACCTTGGTCTTGAGAAGATGAGGCCAGTTGCTTACCGATGTATCTCATCGATCATTAGAACAGTCCGTCTGCGATACGATCAGTTGGAGTCACTACAACAACAGACAGAAGGCTTACCTTCCAGTCATCTGCAGTCCATTCTTAGCCTTTTCAAAAACTTGCCGAACGTCTTGAGTACCCGAACTACGCAAGTTCGATCAGACACACGCTAACACAATGGCAATACCGCGCACCTTGTCGCGGAAAGTTCTTTGAAGTCTGCTCCAGAAGACTTTGCAATCAGCCTGGCCAACGTTCTATTTAACGTATAACGTCGTTGAGCACGTGTACCTTATCTTAAAGTATGATGCTTACGTTTTCCCACACCCTGGTGGTCCCCATAGTATACAGCTCCCCACCAGCTTGCCTGCTTCAATTTGGACCCGTAACAGACTTCCTAAACCGACTATATCTGACTGTCCGATATACTGTGATATCTCTGAAGGTCTTGATCGTTCCGCCAAGCTACAGTTTATGTAAGCTACGCTCTCTCTCCCTTTCTCCTCTCTGTGAGATTACCAAAGGCTCACGGTTGAGCAGCAGCTAAGGGATTCACCCGCCGTTGCTTCGCCCCCTTACCCCCTCCAAATCCATCACCACCAATCACTTTTGTTTCCTTCCCCTCCGCTTTCCTCTTCGTAACAGCTCCTTGCGTTTGAAAAACTGGCGCTATATTCTTCTTCCCATCAGCCCCCACAGATGCCCTCCGCTCATCTAAGTTCGCTTGGCTAGCTCTCGCTCTTTGACTGCTCCCGGGATGGGTCGATGGAGAGGTTTGGGAGGTTGATGGTTGGGTCTTCGGATGTAGTGAGCTCGTGAAATCGAATACTTGTTGTGGAGTAGATAATTCAGCTGGGGGAGCCCCTTTGCATTTGAGGTCGAGATGGAGGTTGATGTCGCCCTCGGGTACCGAGATGTTACAGATAGGGCAGTTAACTAGATTGGACCGAAAGATGTAAGCTCTCAGTACCGCGACATTTCGTGAGACATGTATTCGGCGAAGTGGCGACCGACCTTTATTGGACATCGCCGGTATGTTTGGTCAGCACTCAAAATATTTTTTTCTTACTATTCAAGCTACTATTTAAATGGAGTGACTGATTTTCCAAAGCAAAAGACTGAAACTTACGGCGACCAACGAAGAATGGACGAGACTTATGCGGAACGCGTTCGTTATGAGACGCGTCGGGCTACTAATGTTAACGAACGTAGGAGGTGGGGTCACGCATATCAATCACTGCATTAACACGTCGCTGGACGCACGAGGAGGTCTTCGAATTTCACGAGTACTATATTCTAATATTTTAATGGGCAAGAAAATCACAAAATTAGCCCCGCACTGAACCCAGCTGCTTCTATTCTATATCGGAAAGCATTAAGAGGCTATGGTTCAGGGAAAGAATGTGTTTGAGCGAGTTCAGAAAGCGTTCAATTCGCATTCGCTTCACCGACGATGCAAGATCTTCAAAACCTTTAGTAACCTTCATCAGCCATCACTAGCCTTCATTGATCTTCAGCACTTGTCCTGATCTCTGAATCTTCTCATCGTCCACGTCGAGACGATGCATGATTATGTAGAAAAAAGGCAGTGTGTAAAACTACCCAGTAACATGGGACGGCCTGGTGGAAGACGGCCTTCGGCGGGTGGGTCTTTGATGACGCGAATGGACCTTGGAAACCGGATCATCCTGTTTTATTATTTGGGTGGACCTTCGAAGAGACCTTGGCGGGGATCTTCAGATGGACCTCTGAATAGCCAGATGGAACCTTTAGATGGGTCTTTGGTTGTCCCGATCTATGTATGTTTACCATGATTTCCCTGGCTTTGTACTACGATCACTATCAGCGGTTTGAATAACCTCGGTCTCGCCGGAATATTTATGCAGCGAGGGTATATAACTACTACTTATCCTTGTTTCCGTCGGCCTCATCACCACAAAGTGAAGTTGATTGTGAAACCACCAGGACTTCTTCTCACGGTCGCGAACTTTGTTGATCTGTTCCCGACGACGATGAAAGGATAAACACCGCGAGAAGCATAATACAGTGCTAGTAATACGTAGAGCGATGGTTTGGCTTCACAACAACATCCATTCACTACTGACCATTGCTGAACTTGATTCGTTTGCTAACCTTTGTGGACCTTTTGACAGCCTGAAAAGGAATGTGACAACACTAATGAACCTTCAGTACCTAGTGATGTCGATTTATGCACGTTCACTCTTACTGTCCCACCAACAACATGGTCGACGCTAGAGTTGGAGAAAGAAGGGAGGGAAAGACCCAGATTATAGAATTCGCTTGGTTACACCAAGTGGTACGATGATAAACGATAGGTAGTTAGAGGTATATGTAACCTCTTCTTTGCTCGTCGGCCGAGTTGTCTCAGATTTCCACGTACCGGTCGACGGTAAAGCTACTACTTTTCGATCCTTCTACGTACCAGATCTCTATCAAATAGCTGATATTATACGGCAGCCGCCCTCTCAAGCAAATCCCTCGACATTGTCTTGCAAGAGCCCTTGGATGATTATAGACAGTGAGAATGGAGAGTATGTCGTGGGCAACGGTATTTTGAGAATGGTCCTTCCTATTTATTGTTTTGCTGGATGTAGGAAGATGGAAAATGGTGCATGCTGACTGGCCGGTCCTCGATCATTCCGTTCAATCATGATTGATTCGTGATCTCGGCCAAGGCCGCTTGAAAGGAACAGACAAGTACGTAATGTGAGATTGGCGCCGGCAGTTGAGCTGGCTGACCGCACGGGTCTGCATTGGTTGTGTTTTTTGGTGGGTGAATGAATTACAGTGCAGAGGCAGGGCATCAGAGAAAGCCCACGTTCAAAATCTCCCGTCCCCTTTTTCTCCCTCAGACCCTCCTACACGCCTACAGGGTGAGCTTCTGCGTAACTGACCGCCAGTTCCGAACAGAGTGGCCCCAAATCTTCCCAATATCTCTAGCGGACGCCCAATCCGGCACGAAGCACCGGCAACGGCGAAGAAACGCTTTTTTTTCTTTGCATCATTGACCAAACTCCGTCCGAATACAATCCTAGTTCTATCTCTGTCACTTTATTCTGATTCAAAAAAACTCCTTTCAAAAGCTGGTTTACGACATGTACCAGCAACAGACCATGGCCAGCCACCCATTCTTCAGCCACAACAATCCTTGGGCCCGTTCTGCCATTTGCTGTGATCAGCACCACGGCGAATCGACTTCGGCCGCTATGGCACGTCTTGCTGGCAACATTCCCTTTTCTCATGATGAAAATTTACACGACCACCATCTCGGATACCACGACTCGTCTGGATGCACTTCGGATTGCCCTCTCGACACCTACTGCTGCAGTGGAGATTACTGCTGCGACAAGCATGGTTCTTGCTCCAGTGGAGATGAGTGTTGCGACGACCCACGTTGTGAAGAAGCGCACAGACCGGATAGTCGTGCCAGTCATCAAAGCCATCACAACCGTTCTAAACCCGAGCAAAGCCGTAACCATAACCACCAGCAGCCTATGAGTCTGGAAGAATGGGCTGGAACCCAGGAAGGGTGTAACGCCATACAACAGCTGGTAAGTTGGCCTACAATTACATGTTTCTACCTTTGTCAGCTTCCCTGTCATTAGCTAATACTTCCAAAGATTGAATGCTGTAACCAGCCAGACTGCCATATACCGGTCTGCCCTACGGACAATTCTGAAGTCCATCCACTGCCGGCAGACCCCTTGTCAGCCCTATTTGCATCACTAGATGCACAGCAGCAGCCTCAACCTATCTCCACTGCCCAGCAGCCTATGGCGCCGGTAAGCTCCGTTGAGGCTTCTCACACTTGCCACTGGGGTAATTGCCACCTCGTTTTTGGCTCAATGCCCGACCTTTTGGCACATGTGGCGGCAGATCACCTTAACGCAGCGGGTACGGCGCATCAGTCCGATCAACTTCTGCAGCAAGCCCAGTCTGCCCAGTCTGCCCAGTCTACCCCGTTAGCACTGCTTACTGAGCGCGCGCTGTCTAGTATTAGTACGAATACGACTGGTTTACAGAGTCATTTGCCGACTAACTCTTCGCTTCAAGCCACATCTTTGGCCGTCAATGACGCCCTGCTATCTTGCATGTGGGATGACTGCTTTCCTGTCCCCGAGGTGCCTGCTGCTTCATCAACGTCTCACAGCACGTTCCATCATTACAACTCTGATAACTGCCAGGCTCCTCATAATCACCAGCACGACCATTCTTACGCTGCTGGAGAGCCCTTTAACCCTGGGACGATGCTACGACATGTTCTGGAAGAGCATTTGGGTATTCCCCCTGATATCATTGGCTGGCCGAATGAGGCTGAGCTTCAAGCTCAAGCACAGGCGATCCTTGAGAAGCACCATCATCATCACCATATCGACCCTCGCGAGGCCTTAGTGAACCACTCTGAGAACTGCAATCATGTGCATCCTCACCCTCACTCTCATTCTCATGGGAACAGTGCCGGCACCGGTGCCAATGACTCACATCCTCATGGCCATGCTCTCGCTCACTCTCAGTTCCATCCCAATCTTCATCCTCATCCTCATTCTCTTCCTCATGAGCGCTCGTATGCTCATTCTCATTCCCTCTCTCATTCACGTCCTCTCTCGCACGAACCTCTTCCCACGCCCCCCTCCACGGTCAAGACCGAAGCCTGCACCTCCCCTGCCGCTTCCAACGATTCCGTCGCCAGCACAGTCCTCACTGCATCCCAATCCTCTAAAGATCTGATCTGTCTCTGGCCCGGGTGCACCATCCACACTCCTTTTGCTTCCACTGCTTCCCTCATGGATCATCTGTCCGAAATGCACATCCCGAAAGGTAAAGATTGTTATACATGCCATTGGGGTGGGTGCGGTGGTGAAGAAGGGAGGGTGTTTAAGAGTAGGCAAAAGGTGTTGAGGCATTTGCAGAGTCATATAGGACACAAACCGTTCGTTTGTGGGGTGTGTAATCAGGCTTTCTCGGAAGCGGCGCCTTTGACGGCGCATATGAGGAGACATGCGCAAGAAAGTCAGTTAGATCGCGTATTCCATTTTTTTCTTTTTTTTGGAATGCTGATAGTGGTTTGTAAGAACCTTTCAAGTGCGAACATCCAGGATGTGGCAAATCGTTTGCAATCTCTTCGTCTTTAACAATCCACATGGTAAGATTTGACCTGCTATAAGCATCACAGCAATGGCTAATTTTTAATCAACAGCGCACACATAACGGTGAAAAGCCATTTGTCTGCCCGTATTGTCAGAAGTAAGTCCGCTCTTTTTAGGAACAGTCGATATAGGGATTCTAACGCAACGCTACAGGGGGTTTGTAGAAGCGTCCAACTTGACCAAACACGTAAGTCATTCCTCCCCAAAAAAAACCCCGAAAATGAAACCCATTGACAAAACTTCGAACCAGATCCGAACGCATACGGGCGAACGGCCATTTGCGTGCTCTCATCCTGGATGCGGCAAGAAATTCTCGCGTCCTGATCAGCTGAAGAGGCACATGACTATTCATAACAAGCCACCTGGGGAGAAAAGGCGAGGAAGTGGTGTCCCTGCGAAGTAAAAGACTTTTCGTTTCACGGCAAGTGTAATGAAACTGAAAAAAGCGCTCGAGGTCGGTGCATAAGCAAAAGCGTGAAACGGTCGAGAATCGAGACTTTTTGTGCAATCTGTATTTGTACCATGATGTTGGTGTACGGCACTCCTTGAAAACTACTACGTGAAAATAGTCTGCAGAGTATTATAAAAAATGGACAACTGCATCATTTAACAGCACATGATGCTGAAGTGGTATTTTCGTTGCCGTTTATTGACTTCCGCCTCCGACTCTGACCTCCCGAGGGCCACTTCTGATCCGGTTTCTTCTCCCCTTCTCTTTTCCTCTCCTCTTTCACTTTTCCTCTGCTAATTTCCTCTCCTCTTTCACTTTTCCTCTGCTAATTTCCTCTCCTCTTTCACTTTTCCTCTGCTAATTTCCTCTCCTCTTTCACTTTTCCTCTGCTAATTTCCTCTCCTCTTTCACTTTTCCTCTGCTAATCTCTATAAACCCAGTTTCTCCGTTCTCTCCGCCTCTCGTCTTCTTCTCTCCTTCTGTTAAACCTTTCCTCCTCTTCATTCCTCACAGTCATCATCATAGCTACCTCCTGTCTTTTGTTTAATCGTGCTGGTGCTTAACCCACTTGGCCCTCACAACACACACCTTCACGTTAACCTCCACCCTCCACCTCGAAAACAAGTCACTGGGTTGCAGGGTAATGGCTTGACTTTCAAAGATTGCTGTGCGGGCAAGGGAATCAGACAAACTAAGGGTGGTCAGGAATATATATTAATTGAGGTTGACTCAATGGGAGCAGCTTGTCAAGAGGGTCATGTCAGTCAGCGTAGCTGCCCGGCGCTCAACTCGGATGATGTAGGACTCGACGAATGAAAGTGAAGGATTCACCCCTAGCAGAGCTGGACGGAGGAATTGCCAGCCTGAAGGAACAGAAGCTGGATTTAGAGGGAGGAATAGCCAGGGCCTGAAAGAGCAGGAGCTGGACTAAAGGCTGGTTGAAGCGACTTAAAAGAAAGAGTGCTCGGAGGCAAGATAGTGAGAAAGGACAACAGGATTGATTTCCTGGGGAACTGAGAAACTACGAAAAGCTACTTTCTTATGTACCATCATCAAATCGATCCTTTCCTCCTTCTGCTTACTCATCTCTCTCGGAATAAAGATGTCGCTAACTTGTGAAAGGGGTGGGGTGGTCAGACCGGAGGGAAGTGAACATTGGCCAAGTGTTGGGAAAGAAAAGGAGAGGGTGCTGACCAGGCGAAAAGAAGGAAGAGACAAGGCCGAATGAAGCTGAAGGATATTTTGTTGGTTTTCGTTGTTGCAAGAGTCGGGCGGTAAGCCGCGGTTGTCTGAGGTGCAAATCTGTTTGGTTACACCGGGGACAAGGGTGGAATGGAAGCCCGTTGCCGGATGTTGACGCCGGAGAGTGCGATTCTTGCTTAATATCGTGACACAACTACTATATACTATTAGGACGGAGGTTGTTTCGGCGACGGGAAAGGAGGTGAAGCGTAATAGTACCACATCAACACACAGTCTGTAGAAAAGCAGATTGAAATTTATGTAAAAGAACAGCCGAAGGAATAGATTATCACAATTCGCTTGTCAACGTCTCTCCATCCATATGTCTATCATCAACAAACGGTTCGTTGTACGGTACGTGTATCACTGCAGACGGCCGCCAACTGCGTCGGTGCGTGAACGAAACCGCCGAAGTTGCCGAGAGAGTCCACACGAGGTGACATGGTATGATTATTTTACGTAATTCGTTGGACAGATGCCCGAGCGGTTAAGGGGACGGTCTCAAGTGGAATACACTTTCCCTGATAAGGGTTGAAATCCGTTGCGTAAGCGCGTGAGTTCGAATCTCACTCTGTTCATTTATTTTTTTTACCTTTGACTGCTACTTCGGCGCCCTTATGACGATCTATAAATAATCAAATCCCTTGCGACAACCTTTCGACGGTCACTTTAAATTATCGACTATACCAAAACGTCATAGTCTGCAGCTGAGACTCGACCAAATGTCTGGTAGTGGTGGCAAGGTGGAGAGCACAAAAAACAGCGCGTGTCCCCCTTTTTATTTGATCTCCAGCCTATCCTTCCTGACTTCTGCCGATGCATCGTACGTATACTACATACAATCCCCCCCTTCCTAAAATCATCAAGCTCGAGCAGAAGTATAGTTCATTCAAGTTGATAAAGCCAAAATCACCCATCGGTCATCACCACCACTCACCGTTTATAACTGCCAAACAACATGACCCAAAATCCGGGGTGTTTTTTTTTCTATCACCATCCACAGAGAATACTTGCTAGATCTCAGGAGCTGTGTGGGATAGGTTATAGTACGTCGTTAGATTTAGGGGAATGACATTTCCGGCGTATGTTCGTGCGGAAACAGAGAGGAGTTTTTTCTTCCTAACGCAATAATGCAGCGTCAGTCCGGTGTTTATGCAGTCCCAAAGGTCGAGATTTCATTGTAGCTTGTTGATAGTCGGTCGTGGAGGTTAGTGGATAGATGCAGCATACGAATGAAGGGCAGATAAAGATCGAATTTCGTCCCAGCCGTCAATTCGTTGTTTGGTTCGACTTTTGATGGTTACGCCTAAAGTGGGAGCAAAAATAAATTCCGCTCATCCCTCCGCGATTGCTATTCTTGCGTCAACAACGAACGAACAAACATCGATTTCTCATTTGTACTTTCCAACTGCACTTCTCCAGAATATTTCTAGCATGTCCCACATTACACCCTCAAGACGCAAAGAAGAGCGGTACATCCCCTTCAACAATGACCCACGCAATATCGGCACGTAAGTCGCCGCTTTGGAAACTAGCACTTATGCTTCAACCCCGAACCTGTTCGCTCACACTGCATCCAGTCGAACCGGCCTTCCTATGCCTCAAAACGTTCCTCGAGACTCCAACGGTTTTGAAATACCGGCATTATTCTTTGGCTCATCCCCAGAAAACGGTGCGAACCGAACCATCTCTTCAATCAAATCTAAAGTCGCCCAAACGCCCGGAGGACGAAGTACTTATTCCCGCGCGGACAGTACACCTGGTACAGCAAGGAGACTGACAAGGAGATTGAGTGATTTGGATATGGATGATGGATTGCGCGGAGGTGATGATTTGCTGATGGATGAGGACGACTTGGGTGCGTTTTGTGCTTGTGCATTGTGGGGATGTTAGGTGTGCGTGCTGCTAATCGTAAACAGCCATTGCCACGCCTGGATCACTTTTCGCAAACAGCGAACCACCACCTTCTATTATCTTGCCGTCTAGATCTAGACTGCCTATATCTTCCCCCGCTAATGCTTCATTCGACTCCGTCCCGTCACCTTCGGTCAGACCGTCACCTCGTAAATCCCATTACAGCGCTGCCAGTCGAGTTTCTTCATCATTGGCAAAGACTGTCACGAAAGTTCATGAGCTTAGTGGCGACGAAGAAGAGCCGTTCCTTACTCCAGGGGATGGCTTGAACCAGGAGGGAGAGCCGGAGGAAAGTCCTGTGAAGAGTAAGAAAAAGACACCGCGGGCTGCGTCATCGGATGACGATGGATCTCCAGCAAAGGACAAGGAAGCAGCTTTCCCACCTGAAGGGAGAAGTGCAAGTATGAGTGGTAACAAACCGGCAAATGACTACGATGCTGGATACGAGGGTAATCACACTGTAGACTTCGACGATCTGCCTCCAATGGGCCCGATTGATGATTACGACGTCGAAACGGTATTGAGAACGGAGAGGGAAGAAGATGATGAGGACGCTCAAAATGTTGACAATAATGTTGTAGAAGAAGAGAGAACTATGGAAGAAGAGGAAATGCAAGTAAGCGAGAGCGAGGATGGAGAGGAACGACGGCCGGTAGTGGCGAAAAGGAAGAAGAGCCCAAAGAAGCAAGAAAAAGGAAAGGATAGAGCAAGATCTGCTAGGTCTGGTAGTACCGCTGCTCAACGGAAACGGACACGTCCATCCGAACTTGGTCCCGGTGACGACGGCTACCACGGTAACTTTGTCACCCGTCGCTCAGGTCGTCAACACTACAAACCTCTCGAGTTTTGGCGCGGCGAGAAAGTCGAATACATGCGTGGTCCGGGCTGCGCTGTTATCAAGGAGATCATTACTATCCCTGAAGACCCACCTGTACCTCTTGCATTGAGGAAGTCACGGAAGAATGGTAGAGCAAGGAGTGGATCTGTCGCGGTGGGGAAAAGGAAAAGGGAGGATAGTGTGGAGGATGAGGAAGGATGGGATCATAAGACGGAGCCGACCGGTTTGGTGCAAGATTACCCATTCGGCGAGGAGTGTTATCGAAGTGGGCTATTACTATTTCACGTTTTGCGATTGTCTCTGACGGATGATAGAAATTGCGTGCCCGAAAGCATTGCTCGACCCCAAACTCGTTTCCGGAGGGAATTTCAAGTACCAGAAAGTCTTTGGCGAGGGCCACTTTATGGCCGCCGGTATAGTCTACATCCCTGTTGGTCAAATAAAGAATACGAAGCCGTCAAAGGATAACACTTATGTGAGTTCAATCCTCTAATGACCAAACCTAGTGATGTGCCAAGACTAACTCGATGTAGGTGTTTTACGTGATCCAAGGTGCTGTACAAGTGACCATCTATCGAACGAGTTTCGTCATGGCCCCAGGCTCCCAATTCCTTGTCCCAAGAGGTAACGACTATTGCATCGAAAACATCTCTCCAGACAAGGAAGCTCAGTTATTCTTTGCGCAAGCGAGGAAGATTCGAGCAAACGAAATAGATGCTGATGGGGTATCAGAATCTCAAGCCGGAGAGGCCGGTTTACCGTCAAGGAAGTCAATAAGCGCGAGTCAAACTCAAGGTGGGAAGAAGAGTAACCGATTGCCGTCGGTCAGAGAAGAGAGTAGAGATATAAGCCAGAGTGAGCGGGAGGATGAGGAAGAGGACGAGGAGGAAGAAGAGATTACTGTCAAGAAGAGAAGAAAAAGTAAGGGGAAGAGCAGGAGATAGATTGGCAGGAGGAAGATGGTATGAATGGGTGGTGGGTTTATCGCTTTAATCTTCCTCTCTATAATATACTCGGCAATCTGATTTGCGCGTAATAGGCGAATGAATGAGGGATCTGTGATATTTTTTTCTTATACTTTTGATACCTATCAGTGAAGACTTATTACGAATCGTTTTGAAGGCCTGCCAAGTATATTACATATGGTATGGATATATTGTTGTCAGTAACGAAGCCTGCCTGACAGTTGTTTGCCGAACATTCGTTATTAATAAATGGGTGTTCGCTGACAGCATCTAATAGTATGAAAGACTGATACATGTAACGCAATGGTATGTTATGATTGCGTCATCAGAAATGATCCCGACACTATTAGCCACTATTGAGACCTTCTACGTTCAAGAGCTTTATCTTTCGTTACCGCAGTTAGGACATCCCAAAAGAAAAAAATCACCAGCTCAACAGTCCAGACATGACTCGAGAAGACCATAAGCAGGACTCTGGCCTGTGGGTATTCTCATAATCCTCCCAAAATCACGACTAACCTTCATTCCCAAACCAGTCGTGCACTCCGAGCCCACCTTAATACTCGGCCTGATCTCCTGCTTGGTGAGCCTCATTTTATCTTCATTTCCACCTTTAGCAAACTCACAGCCACATTGCGGGCAGCTATTGCCATGCGTCATGCCACCAATCCCCTTCTTCACCCCGCCCCTGACCCACTAACCAAGAGTCCTACCCAAACACCTCCCAGCCTTCGCCTCTCTGTCCCGCACGGTAGCCCTACTTACGACGCTCTTGGTATCAAACTTCGTACTAAAGCCCGTGAGGTCGATGTCGACATTCCGCTCCAATCTACGGCAAAGACTGCGAGTGAAGTGAAGCAGGCAATTGATAAGATGGGCGAAGATGCGTTGAAATACTACAAGGTTGTGAGTTGTTACGCGTAGACTCTTTCTGTCTGGTGAGATGCAACGATATAACTGACATCGATGATCAGCCCAAAGACCCCCAGGTCAATGTATTCGTCCCTCCCAAGTTTACTCACACCCTCGTCCTGCTACCTCTCGCTCTTCTCATTTACCTCGCGGCCGCGCCTTCTACTTCAAACGCCGCCAACGCGGGTAGGGCGTTGGTTAGCAAATATTTGAGTGACTACATGATTCCTGCCTCACTGATATTTTCTTTTGCTTGTGTAAGTCCGATATAAGGGGAGATCGTGGGAGGAGACACTGATTTCTTGGTGACAGCATATCATTGTCGAGCCTCTTCTGCTGATTATAAAAATAGATAAACATCAAGTGCCGATTATCCCTGCGGTAAGTCTTGCCTGTCTTTTCATTACTGTTATAACTTGAGCGAGACATATTAATAATCAAATGAGCTAGCTATGCTACATGTTTACTGTCGTTCTTATCGGTTTTGGAGGTTTGAACGCCTTAGATCGTGCTGGTATGCCACCCGCTTCAATTTTAATGCTGTAAAAGAGGGATTAACCACTTTACGTTTACAGTTGTACAAGAACGTATCCGCCTCGTTCGCTCTCAGTCTGCGGATACCAAGAAGTCTCAGTAATAACCTTGCCTTACATTTTGGTATCACCTTTCATTACTGGTGACCATTTTTTACTTCAATCAGTAGTTATACGTCTTGTCTTTGTCTGTGTAGTATTCAATTCACGACGTTCACGATAAATTATAATACATGCCTATGCATATTGATAATCATAGACCAAATACTTATTGATTATATCCAATATCCAACGTCATGCAACAATTGTTATTAACATACATTGCGGCGTTGCCATGCGACAATGAACATATTATTACTGTATTTACTCGTACAACGTATCCAAGAACGTCTCTGCGAGCTTACCCACCACATGCGGTCCCGCGCTCGTCTGTCCAAGACCTAGTTCAGTCCGCCCGAAATCAGCGAACTTGCAATTTCCAAACCAACCCTGACATATTGGCAACCTGAAGAAATGAGACTCGTGGACTCACCGTAAAGAGCGACCATATCCCCACCCGCACCTTGAGGAGATGCTTTGACCTCTTTCAACGCGTCTCCCAAATCCTCAATCAACTTATCCACGCTCTTCGCTGATAGTCTCTATTTTTACAAAACAATCAGATCAGCCTTCATCGTCGTCTTCTTCACTCTCCATCCCATCGTCGTTCCCAAAAACCAGAATCACTCACAGTGAAAGCCATATGTAAGCCCCCATCTCCACCCAAAGCACTCAGATGCCATCCCTTCTTACTCATCACATCTCCCACCGCATATATGTTTATCGTCTTACTATTAAATGCTACTACAGGCCCCTTGGGGTCTCCGAGGACGTAAAGGTCGTCAGGGAAAAGGGTACGAAGGGAAGAAGTGAGATATCGGGCGGCCGATATGATTTGACGGCATGAGGAGGTATAGCCGCTGGTGATGGAAGAGGGAAGGGTTAGTTTGTTTTTACTTTTATAAGAGAAGCATTAGAGAGAAAAGAATAGGGGAGACATACTCGGCACCGATGTGGTTGAGTACTGCCCATGCGCCGGCCAGGACAGATCCGGGTCTATATAGATGGTTTAATTTCAATAGACAGCAAGATACGGTCGAGGAGACTATAGAAAGACGCACCTCGAACCAGCCATCGAAGGACTTGCATACACCCCTCCAGCCCAATCAGTAATAACATAATACTGGAATCTCCTTAGCTCAGACGAACGATACATGATCACCGAAGTTCCTAACAGATCCGAACAACCATCATTAGCCCACTGCATTTTCCCCTGAGGAATAACAATAAAACCTGCCTTTAGGACAGAAAGCATATTTGTGAGTGTCGCAACTAATACTAGTCACTCCTGGGACTCGAAAGTCGAAAGGATCAATGCCTTCACTGAACCCGGCTTTTTCCAGGAATGGCATGATGAATGAACCCAAGCAGCAGTCGACGTGAAGACCGACGTTACGTCGTTTCGCGAGAGCACCGAGTTCGGGGATGGGGTCCTGTTATCAATTAGCGAGAAGATGTGAAGAGGCAACTTACGATAGCGCCATCTGGAAAGTTTGGTGCTGAACCGACAATCATAATTGTGTTAGGGTTGATAGCTCGCTTCATAGCTGCAACTTCAGCTTTCCTTGTTTTTTGGTTAACTGGGATGACATGAAGTTTGATGTTGAAGTATTCTGATGCTTTCCAGAATGCTGCGTGGGCTGACGACGGGATGACCCTGAGACATTCATTAATTGACATTTTTTGGCGAAAGAAGAGGCAGCGTACATTTCCGGTCTTGTGATACCCTTGGTTACTCGTGCCCAGTCTCGGTGGGTCTTGACGGACATAAGAATAGATTCAGTGCCACCAGAAGTAGCTGCAGAAGTTAGCATCATCTCCCAGGCTGAAGTGATCTGGCTCACTTGTGCCAGCGCCATTAGGCCCGTTGAACCTTGATACGCGTGAGCAAAAAACAGTCGCAGTTGAAACGTTTTACAGCGTACAGGTTCAGACACATGCTGACGATCTCACTTTCCATCTTCCTCACTCCAGGGAACACATCAGGATGCAAAGGGTTGGTGACTACAAATTTGGCCATAGCCTCGTTGATGACAGCATTAAGTTCATCCCCGCCCTTCAGTACCCCCCAGTCAGTCCATGCTCGGAAAGTGTCTTCACTAATACTTACATGATAGACGGCTCCACTGACTCTACCGTTATCCACATCCGCCTTCTCGAGCTTCTTCAAGTTCTCCCACTCACTCTCTAGCCATTCTCTTCCTCTCCCCGTTTCCGGCAAAGTCCTCACTGTCGTTAGTCTGACGCCATCTGGGTACTGACTTGGCGCAAGCTTTTCTTTGAGCTCAGCTCGAGTTTTGGCTAGTTCAGAATTGAGTTTGGCTCTGTTGGAAGGGAATGCGAGCATGATGCGGACGACTAGAGATTTGATCTTGTTTCTGATCTCATTGGCAGTGCCGCATAACCCTCTTGCCTTGATGTGGCGAAAGCCGTCGAGAAGAACATATTTCAAGACCCAGTAAACAAGTACAGCTCTGGCCATCTGGTCAAAGCGACGTTGATAACTTTCCGTGCTGTTTATGAGCGTTGAAAAGACAGGCATTGTGGATGTTGAAGTTCAGGATGACTTCGTATCTCTTTACGCTGGTATATCGGCCCACCCATGACAAGCGTGGTGGAGGCCAGTACCAATTAGAACTGGACGCCGTGTTACTGATTAAAACGGAAGCTAATTTTCTATGTGCAGCGCAAATTGCCCAACCGTTATGAAATCAATAAACAGACTTCGCCTCGCAGAGAGACGAGCCGCCAAAACCGTTGACTTCAGAAAGAACAAATGTATAATTAGTGAATTGCATATCTTAGATAGAGTCCATCGAGATGAGTTGAAAGTTCTCGTGTGAATTGAAGCATGGCGGAGAACGATCGAGATGAGCCGACGGATCCATTTGTGATTCATACGTCGAGCTCGACACTCGATACACCTGAGGCCTGACCATCGTTATTACGTCATCGCAATACCTCTGTGCCTGGCAAGGTTGTCGTAATGTCACGGTTGGTCAGTGATATCTTCTATGAAGCTATATCCGACAATCTCTGATATTCCTCAGTTCCTTGGATTTTTCCCACATCCACCTCAGTTGACATGCCAGAGCTCCCTGGTAAGTTCATGGTCAGGTATCCAGCTATTGCTAAGCTATTACAGAGGTTGAACGAGCTCGGAAACTTATTGAAGACTCCTGCAAGGGGTACAAGATCGCTTCAGTCGATGCTCAAGAAGACAGTATCATCTTTACCGGTGGAACAGACCATAACGAATTTGCCAAAGAGATCGCAGGAAGGTCTATAACAGGATGTGAGCGGAAAGGAAAAACGTGCGTGCGGGCAGACCAGGTGTCAGCTGGATTTGCGACTGATGAAGGATGGCATAGGTTCTGGATGACCTTGTCGGGTGAAGGACGATACCCGGTGATGCATTTCGGCATGACAGGTATGATACAGCTCAAAGGTCAAGAACCAACTTGGTATCGGAGAAGGCCCAAAGAAAGTGCGGATGTCTGGCCTCCCAGAGTGAGTCTTGTTTTCAACACCGTTTATATGAGCTAACAAGAAGATAGTTCTATAAGTTGTATGTCATCAAGTTACACTGAATTATGCAGCTAAACAAAATATAGCGTACTAAAGCTTGAACCTCAAGAAGGCTCCATCGCCGATGAACCTCGAGAACTTGCTTTCATAGATGGCAAGTCACCCCGCGACTCTTCCAACGTTACGCTAATGCCGCCCCAGGGCGTCGGCTTGGTCGTCTTCGTTTGGTATCTGATCCTGTATCTTCCCATCCTCCCGTCTCGGAGTTAGGTTTCGACCCTATACTCAATCATCCAACTTTGGAAGAGTTTACAAAGCTGCTGGTGAACAAGAAAGGTACTGTGAAAGGCGTCATCATGGACCAAGCATTCAGTGCGGGTGTTGGCAATGTGAGTTTTCCCATAGAAGCGAAACGCGCAAGCTAACCCGTTCATTGCAGTGGGTTGCAGACGAGTGAGCCTTAAAAAAGCTCCTTAATTCCACTAACCCGCCCTAGGGTACTTTACCAGGCCCGTATCCACCCTTCTTGCCCCATTCCCGCATTATCCGAACAAAACATTAGAGATCTCCACCACCAACTCCGTGCTGTGCCTCTCACCGCAATATCTGTCAATGCTGATTCGAAACTTTTTCCTTCCGACTGGCTCTTCCGCTGGAGGTGGAGTAAAGGTACAACTCAGAAAAAGCAGATGGAGAAGGACAAAAAGAGTAAAGGGAAGAAGGTCGTGGACGGTGAGGGGGGTGAGGACGTGGAGCCGGAGGATAAAGAGTTTTTGGAGCTTGTACGTTGATGATATTTACCTTCCTCGGGCAAGTTGACTGAACAATCGCTTGATAAGCCCGATGGATCACCAGCCACGATCAAATTTATTGAAGTCGGTGGACGAACGACTGCACTAGTCGAAGAGCTGCAAAAGATGCCGGAAGGAGTCGAGATCAAGCCGAAAATCAGTAAAGGCGGCAAAAGGGCCGGAGCGAAGAGGAAGAAGGTCGCTAAGGAGGAAGAATCGGTGAGTTCCTCTGGTCATGATCACAAGACAAAATGTTAACCTGTGGCATCATAGGATGAAGGGAGTGAACTATCCGACCAGAGTGATTTAGAAGAGCAGAAACCCAAAAGACCTCTGACGGCAAGACAAAAAGCAGCCGCAGAGAAAAAGGGGATCAACAGTAATTTAGCCTCGCAGACGAAAACTGAAGATAATAAACCTTCTGCTGCAAAACGACGAGCCATTGGAGCAAGGACTGGGGGGTCCAAAAATCATCCGGATTCGGAGGTGAAGAAGGAAAAAGGGAGTACAGAAGTGAGTATGATCGATTGCTTTAGGTGTATGATGGACTGTTGACTGCATTGACGTCTTGTCTATCTTTCTTCCACTCGAAATCCATTGCGTCTCTATTACTCGCCGTGCAACCCTTGGACACCCTCTTCTCCCCGCTACAATCATTATCGACTCACAGTGTCGTAAATCCAAGAAGCAAGTGGAGGCAGTTGGCGAAAAACTTGCAAAGATCAAGCCTCAAAAGGGTAGAAAGAAGGCAGCTTCAACTCCAGAGTCTTCAGAACTGTCCGATCTTGTCGAATAGTTCAAAGGCACAAAATGGTGATTGAGTGCTCCGTTTGTTTTGACTAGATGAGGCCATAAGACGCACGTAGACTATACGCTGTACGTTGTAAGTGCAGAAGAATAACTTTTGCGTTGTAGAGTAATGGAGTATCGTAATCGATATCAAAATAATTGATTCACAAGCTTCCACATCTGTGTTTTCTTCTTATTAGGGGACGAGTCGAACGAAACTGGAGATACTTGGTGAACAACGAGCGATAATATCATGGCTGGAAAATTGACCGCTAACCTTTCGTTGAAGTTAAGATACGTTCAGCGCATCTGTTGCTATTCATGATCGAAAGCGATCACATCGCAAAAATTGTACCAAATCCGCTCAACGAGAAAAGGGTTTTAGCATACAACTAACCAAGTCAGTGGAATAAGAGGCATCATTATTGTACAATGCAAGTTCGTTTTACATTGTATGGGTCGTCGGAGAAAAAAAAAGATACCCAAATGTCGGAATGTCTCGTTATCATTGCGTGGCGTGATACTGTCATGAACGAATAGATACTACTAAGCTCCTAAGGTTAAGAGGTAATCGAAGGAAAGAAGATGGTGGGCCACTAGTTATAGCTAATAACGATTTGACGTCCGTGTCCGTGTCTCGAAACTGGCCTTGTATCTCATGAACTGCTTGCCTGCGAGTCGCTTTAGCCTGATCGTGATAGTTGCAGGGTGGTTATAGTAACTCCCCTTATGTATATAATTGCTGTCTGCGCTACCCCGACCTCAAAGACTTTTGTTTACGATCAGTGATTGCTGCTTCGGAACTCCGAGGAAAATCCGAGGTTCATCCTCATCAAGGATTTGTTGCCCCCGTCGCCGGCGCAGCCGTGAGGTCGCCCGGCTTTGCCATTCGTCTACTCGCAAAAAGCCGGCGGTTCAAAAGATGCCGAGGGCGACCGACACCGAAAAATGCACCGCGCTTTTTTTGCATTATTGCTTTTTTGGCTGTGGGATCTGTGGCTGTAGGTTGGTGACTCACCATCAGCTCTCCGCAGACACTTCCCCTTTTCTCTCTTCCCTCTTTGCCTCTTTTTGACAGTTGACATTATTGGCTGTGTGCGGCAACATTTGGTTCAGTAGAAAAGTTTTTTGCAATAATCCCCTCGTGCTTTTTAGTGTTTAATGCTCTTTTTTGACTACACTTCAAGGTAGCCATTGGCGCACTTTTTTACTTTATTTACATTTTCCTCTATTTACATTTTACTCTGCCTCCTACTGGGACAGGAGTCAGATTGATAAAAGAAGAAAGATCAGAAGAAAGAGCTCTTAGTCCATCGTTGGCTGGTGGACTGTATCAATTTTTGCGCTTCGCGGCGTGATGCCACCTCCACCTCTATGCACCAAGCATCAAAACATCAAGCGACCGAAAGTGCGCGGCATATTCTTATATCCTATCTTTGCCGACGTTCCAGGTCCGCGCAGTCGACTTAACCTGAAGGAAACCCTGCGTAAAGTCGGCAACTAGAAATAAACAACGTGGAACTACGATCAAGGAAGGATAATAATACGAACTTTTCCGCACGATTTGGCATGTCCTCTTCGAAGGTTTGGTATTGCCATGCACACTAGTCGCTTGTGATCGTACCATCTTGCATTTTCTTATTTATGCATTCATTCCAATTTATACAATAATAAAACATAAAACCACTAAATCATGAAGAAGCATGTGATGGTGGAGGAAGATGCATGTCTTTTTTCTTCGTGTGTACAGCAGATGAGAAATCAAAAAAGGTCCGCGTATTATGTTTAAATATACCATTTGCTACAGTTTTTAAATACTTTACTTAAGTGCTGATGCTTCGAATTATCGGTAATGATCAAGAGGACAAAGGGCAAGGCATAGTGTACGTCAGGGTGATGTCATTAGAACTTGCGGTTTCCGGACAGCTAGGGGGCCTCTGTCCTTGTCCTTCCCAGTGCCTGGGCCTCCCAGTGGGCCTAGCGCCTGAGTCCCTGGCGCCCATGGACCCCGGCATACGCAGCTCAGGCACATTGCAGGGGACCGCGGGGCAAGTGACAATTCAGGGGAAAGAGAGAGGAGCCACTTACCGCGGAACATTCCGGGTCATTGCCGCACGCAAGGAAAATAAGCAAAAGACACCAGAGCAACAACCAGCTGCTCTTTCCCCTTTGAGTAGATGAAGTAAGGATAGGGAACCTGGCCGACTGGAAAAAGCTGAGCAAGAATCTGTCATCGACACAATTCGAGATGCAACTCCCGGTAAGCACGATCGTCGGTATCCGGCCTTCTCGGCTGTTCCACATGAGGATATAAAGGCTCGAGAGCAGCTTCTTCCCCATTCTTTCAACCATCACCTAACAAATACACTCCTGGCATTACTCTATCTCAACGATAAAGTCTCAAGCAGTTTAGCTCAGAGTACTTTTTATACGCACAAAACCTAATACTACTTTCCACCACAACACAAGTAACAACAATGGGTGGTGGTGCTCCTGCCGGCGGTGACTTTGAGGCTCTCCTCACTCAACGTCAGAACGAAGGCTGGCGAGGTCTTTTCAAGAACGGCCGAGCTCTCGGTTTGGCATGTTTCGCTTCTCTTGGTGGTGTCCTCTATGGCTACAACCAGGTATATTATCCTGTGCATTTTTTAAATGCCTGCCATTTGCTTATGTCCTGCGTTAGGGTGTTTTCGGTCAAGTCCAAGTTATGTACAATTTTGAGCAGCGATACACTGCTACTGTAAGACTTGGCAAGCTTCTTCCTCACCACATTTGCTAACACATCCTTCTACAGTTGACAAACCCCGACACCAAAGGTCTCTTGACTTCTATTCTTGAACTTGCTGCTTTTGTCGGTGCCCTCATGGCCGGTCCTTTGTCTGACAGATATTCCCGAAAGGTGAGCGAATTTTTCCCTCCCTCCTTTTCGATGGCTAATGTTTCATCCAGTACTCCATTTCCGCTTGGTGTGTCGTCTTCATGATGGGTACTGCCATTCAAACCGGTGCCAACTCCAACGTCGCGTGCATTTACGGTAAGTAAATTGTCCGCATTTACTCCGGGGATGACGTCAAGCTCACACTTCAGATCAGCTGGTCGATGGTTTGCCGGTATGGGTGTCGGTGCTCTTTCTATGCTTGTTCCTATGTTCAACGCCGAGTTGGCTCCTCCCGGTATCCGAGGTTCTTTGGTCGCTCTTCAACAACTGGCCATTACATTCGGTATCCTCATTTCTTACTGGATTGGCTACGGTACCAACTGTGAGTGCCTCGTGTGATCTAGCGTGAGTGCTAGCTGATGCAGGAATTAGATATTGGCGGTACAGGTGCCGGTCAGACTACCGCCGCTTGGCGAATTCCCCTTGGTCTCCAGCTTATCCCTGGCGTGGTTCTTTGTGTCGGTGCTTGCTTCCTTCCCTTCTCCCCCCGATGGCTCATGCTTAGGGGTAAGTACACGCCTCGTGGTTTCATCCGAAATCCTCATATCGCTCATAATCTTATCAGGTCGTGAGGAGGAATGTCTTACCAACTTGGCTAGGCTCCGAAGCTCTACCGAGGAAGCCCCCGAAATCCAATACGAGTTCCGTGCTCTTCAGGCTGAGCGTCTTGTAGAGCGTGAGGCCGCTAAGGAGCGATATGGTCAGGAGGACGTCAACTTCCGAGTCACCATGCTTGAGTACAAGAGGTTGTTCACCACCAGGCCCCTTCTTCACCGACTCATGCTTGGTGCTGGCGCCCAGGCTTTGCAACAATGGACGGGTATCAACGCCATTATCTATTACGCTCCCACCATCTTTGCGCAGATAGGTCTTACTGGTAGCGGTGCTAGTGGTACTATCAGTCTTTTGGCCACAGGTATCGTCGGCGTCGTCAATTTCGTCTTCACTATTCCTGCCGTCCTTTTCGTCGATAACGTAAGTACCCTTCCTTCAGTGACTTCAACTTCCGCAGTACCTGACAGGTTGGTGTAGTTTGGTCGAAGGCCTCTCCTTGCCTGGGGCGAAGCCAACATGGCCATTTCTCACGCTATTATTGCCGCTATCGTTGCCGAATTCGGTGACAGCTTTGATAGCAACAAGAAGGCTGGTAACGCCGCTGTTTTCTTCGTAAGTCACTGGATATTATCAGTGCACCACTGAGCAGTCATTAACTTTTATCTTCTAGATCTATTGGTACATTGCCAACTTCGCTGTCACCTGGGGTCCCTTGGCTTGGGTTGTTTCCGCTGAAGTCTTCCCTCTCGACATGCGTGCTAAGGGTATGAGTATTTCTTCCGGTGTGAACTGGCTTGTAAGTCTTCTTCAACGAGTATCCTTTCGAGTCGCGTTAATCATCGCCGTAGATGAACTTCACTGTCGCTATGGTCACCCCTCACATGATCGATAACATTGGCTACAAGACCTACATCGTCTTCATGTGCTTCTGTGTCGTTGGCTTCCTGTATTCCATCTTCATCCTTCCAGAACTTAAGGGTCTCTCTCTCGAAGAGGTCGACAGGGTCTTCCACGACGAGTCCGGTGCCGAGGACCGAGCACGACGAGAGCGTGTTGCTGCCCAGATCGGTTTGGACAAGGTTGCCGAGCAGATTCAGCACAAGGAGAAGGTCAACGATTCCGAAGCTTAAGAAGAAGTGCTGTTCTATGTCGTCTCCCCTTTTTTCAATTTTCCATTCGCTGTTATAATAGCAATTAATGTAGTCGGGCAAGAAGGTAGATTCTTTCGTACTGTACCGTTAGCACCCACGTTTTCATTATCACCTCACTCAGTGATGCATCGGTGTTTGCACATTCTTGGGTTACCATCAATAAAATGCGCTGTGGATACATTGCAATAAGCAGCAGCAAAGAAGGTTACTCTCTTAATAAGCTACAGAGTAAGGATCAAACGTTATTATTCGGGACTGGGGTATAAACCATCAATACGCGCCATTGTGGGCATTATTACTGCAACACGTACTACTATGGTGGAGCAACAAGTTAAAAAGTTACTGGTACCCACACCACGAGAGCTCATCACGAACAACGGACGGGCAGAAAACATGATAACATGATACTGATACAAATAATAGTAAGTAGATCTAAGAGGTCCCGAGTTTGGTGACGTATGGTGTCCCTTTATTTTCCATAACATAACATGAAGACGGCGGCACAAGATCAAGAATCACGATCAAGAAGAAGTTCATCTGATGTCTGATGTCCGTCGGCCATTCTCTGTTGTTTGGCCACAGTAGTGCTTCGCGCCTACCGTCCACGGTTCACTTGTTAGACACGCCTCGTTCGTGATTTGCGACTCATCAGATTTGACATTTTAGGTCCGCCGACGAACAGTGGAATGACGTTGGCCAAGATTGGGTGGAGGCTACAAATCGGAAGGCTGTTGTTGGACGACGAGACAAGGGAAGACGACAAGACTAATAATAGGACATAACGGCAAGAAGAGAACTCCGTTTCCAGTGTGAAATCAATCACTTCTTCAGTCCTTGGTCATTTGGTCGCCGTCAGGCGGCTGGGGTGGTCTTTGTTCGGTCGTCGTCTTCCCTCTTATTTTGCTCCCCATCGCCACGCAATTATTATGTAGCATGTACGACACCGAATGCATCATAATAGCTCATAACTCACGATCGTCGTGCTTATCTGCAGCAACCTGTGGAAGATGAAACGGGGCGGGACGATTATCCACCAAACTGTCCTCAACGCAAATGCTCGCGGTTCTGCCGATAACCGTTCCTATGACGGTGACACGAGCTTGCGGATCTTTCGTAAAGCCCTATAATAATTTATTTTATGTGTAAGTGCATTTAAGTGGGGCGGAAGAGTTATTAGAGATTGCTGGTTATTACGCATTTCGCTCACAGCAAAAAGCTTACGACTACACCTAATAAATTGCCACAAAGAGTCGTCAGAAAGAGCAGCGCCCGCAGATATCAGTTAGTTATTTATTAATTATTATTACACCGGCGGCAATTTCCACGTCAACCTGAGCGGAATCAAATAAATGATGAGATCATGACATTCTTGAATATGACTCGGACCGAAGTACCATATTTGGCTTCCAGGACGAGAAACGTCGACCGAAGATAACTAAGGTTAAAGGGTATTCGTATACAGTGCCAAAAAAGCACTTCTTTCCCCAAACTCACTTAAAGTACTTTCTATCAGCATGTCCGTGAGTGTGTGGGACTAGAGGACTCAAAGCTGTCATGTGTTTGCTGACTTTCAGCTTTGCAGGGTAAATCAAAATTCACCCCTCTGACTATCGTCATTAAGCTCGGTAGGTCCATAATACATGCATATTGATGACTGATAAGTTCCCTCCCAGGTACCTCATCTATTGTATCCCCGACATATCCTTTTGTCCCCCACCTTCGACTTCTTTCATCTATTGTTGAGACTGTAGTGAAACTCCGGACCCAAGGACATCGTGTCGTCTTGGTATCTTCGGGTGCTATCGGTGTGGGGTTAAGGAGGATGGATCTTAAGGAAAGAGGGAAGGGGTTGCATCAGAAGCAGGTGAGTAAGAGTGTACAATCAGAAAAAAAGGGAGGAGTGGATGCTGACGCAAGTCACACGACCAACAGGCCCTTGCTGCTGTTGGTCAAGGGCGGCTGATTGCGCTGTGGGATAATCTGTTTTCTCAATTGGATCAGCCTATTGCCCAGATTCTTCTCACCCGAATGGACATTTCAGACGTGAGGATTTACTGAAATAATATGTGCATAGCTCATAAGGTGACACAGAGAACGCGTTATCTCAACGCTCAAAACACTTTCTCTGAATTATTGCAAATGGGCGTTATTCCTATCGTCAATGAGAATGATACAGTCTCAGTATCTGTGGGTTTTACCTTCATTCGTAGCTATGAACCTCCTGATAGAGTCTAGGAAATCAAATTTGGCGACAATGACACATTATCGGCGATCTCTTCTGCTATCTGCCATGCCGACTATCTCTTCCTTTTGACTGACGTTGACTGTTTGTAAGTTCAAGCTGTACCGCGAGCATCCTGATCCTAAAGGCTTCCAGATACACAGACAACCCCCGTACCAACCCCGATGCGAAGCCTGTGAGAGTCGTACGCGATATTGAGAAGGTGAAACAGCAAGGTATGCTTGTTTTTCCTACGTCATGTTACTTATACTCATATTGGCTGTTAGTATCTACTTCTACCCTCGGAACATCTCTTGGCACAGGAGGCATGTCCACAAAGCTCATTGCGGCCGAGCTTGCTACCGCTGCTGGCACAACCACCGTTGTTATGCATTCTATCAACGTAACTGACATTTTCAAAGTCATTGAAAACGGCCCTTCGCCTTGCCGAGAGGTTGCAGAGACTCCAGAATTGTTTGAGGGCCCACTGTGTACGAGGTTTTTAAGACGAGAGTCAGCCCTTAAAGAGTGAGTGGCGTTTTCGTACGTCCAGCCCCATTGTACTTACAGTAATGAAGCCGAAAATGGTGGATCGCCCACGGTCTTCACGCTGCCGGTACCGTTGTCATCGACGAAGGTGCCTGCCGTGCCATTCGACGCAAAGAATCCGGTGGTCGTCTTCTTCCTGCCGGTGTCGTCCGCGTGGTTGGCCCTTTCGCAAGTCACCAAGCCGTCCGTCTCGTTGTTCGCCGTCGACGCCACGACGACATCGCTGCCCTTAGCTCAGTCGACGAATCAACCCCCGGTAGCCCTACCCCCGACCTTTCCCAAGTACCCCAGCCGGCGACATTCGCTTCTCCTGCTCTTCGACACCTTACGATTGGGACTACCAATCCTATCACCGTCATGTCCGACGCCAACAACACTGAACCTGATACTCCTCAACTCCAACCTTCCATGTCTCTTTCATCGTCGATCGCTTCCCTCGACCCTTTGAGCAGGAGTGTGCCCCCTAGTCCTGCGATAACGGCTTTGGCGGAGAGGTTGGGCACGACATCGTTAACGAGTATTGGGCGGGGAGTGGCCGAAGGAGAGAGTGATGAGTGGGAAGAGGTCGAGGTGGCGAAGGGTCTAGCTCAATACAACAGTGTAGAAATTGACAGGATGAAGGGACGAAAGAGGTGAGCAATTATTGATGTCTTCTTGTGCATATGTTGATGAGCTTTTAGTTCGGAAATTGAAAAACTTATTGGATACGTCGAGAGCGAGCATGTGGTGGACTCGATTACCTTCTTGTAGAAAGTCGATAGTGAGGCATACTAATCATTTGCCGGAAGCAAGGCTAGCATTATACAATTTGGGTTTTTAGAGCATTATTCATGCACTACTATAATATCAAATGCGGGATTATCGTACATTGGTATATACCAACGGGCGGAAGTCAACAGATCAGTATTATGCTACCAATCCAAAGGAGTGGCAGAAATTAGGCTTTTTATTCCAGACCCTTTCGAACTGTTCCATGCACTGTTTGAGCTTCTTCATTCATTGTTGGGAAACGTAGTAGTTGTCCTGCAAGACATCTTTAGTTTCAATATCGCTTCTATCCGATATCAATCACGGAGATTGCTCTGTTCACCGTGCTGGTAGTGCTGTCAATTCCATTGTATGTAGCAGCAAAGGATTAGTAGTGCACGGCAAATTGAGTTGGGACGATAGGCAATTGCGGGTCACAACTGTTATATAGAGCACAAAGCGAACAGGACTTTGTCACTTTGCTAACTTTGCCAAGGCCAATAGGGCGAGCCGCTTGCAGGCTACCCAACGCATATGCAGAGTGAGTGTGTATTCTTGCTCATGCCAACTTCTCATCCCATGCACATTCTGAATTCTACCATTACCATGATGGTTCAGAGTCCTTCATCTAGCGTAAAAGTCAGTAATGTTGAATGAAGGAGTTATCTTCCCTTTCTGTAAACCCCTTCATCAAATAGCTTGCGTTTGCGCGGTCCCGACTGCAAAAGAGTTCATGATAGCAGGGAATTCTACATGCGGCGTATATCTCCTTCTCTATGCCTTGTCTTCTGTGTTCCCAGCGTCCTGTGCCTTATGTTCTTCTTGCATGATGCCCTTCTCCCCTTGATCTTCCGTATCCTCATCCTGCTGTTCTTTCTGTTTCATGCTTTTCTCCTCCGTGTCCTCTTCCAGTTCCCAGTCTTCCCCCACCCCGAGTGCAACCCCAACTTCGTCCCTCCCTCTCCTCAACATCGTCTCCCCAAACTCATACCCCTCCGCTTTATCCAGCACCCTCTCACAAATTTCTCCATAAGCATCATATATCTTACGTAAAGCTTTCCGATGAATCTCTACTGCAAGTCGTGGAGAAGTCAAGAGCGCGAGGCGAGGGGAGGTGGAAGGGTCGACGGTGGATATCCAGGTAGAGAACTTGGAGAGGGCGGACGTGAGTGATTTGGGGGATGTGGCGTGAAGACGGGATAGAGGGGTCTGAAAAACAAAAGCAAAAGTTAGCTTGAAAGGTTCTTCCTTTGATGGCGGGGGTGAATGGGACTTGCATCTTCTGGACGAGTACGGATGGTACGCATGACGGCGGCAAGGCCACAAGACTCCAGAAGTTTACCATGCTACAAAGGTCAGTGACGAGGCATGACAAAATAAAACTCACATGTTCAAAAGTCATACTCTCCACATGAGTCTTGATCTTCTCATCCAACATATGCAACGTCTTTGTGGTAAAGTCATACATCTCCAATGTATGCTACACGTCGTTAACCCCCGTCATTCACGCTCATGCTCCATCCACAAACTTACCTCTAGGTAACCCAAACTGTTAACCATAAAGATATCCCTCTCCCACTCCCCACCACCGCTTTTTCCCCTTCTCATCTCTGCCATCCTCTCACACATCTCCACACAAGGTCCAACTGCTTTATCCAATAACTTTGCCAGATCCGCATCTGATTCGCGTTCAGCAGGGTCGATGAGGGAAGTAGAGTAGACAAATAAGAGTTCGCGGAGGATTTGAGCGGCGTCGCGCAGTGTGATGGGTGGAGTGAGTGTCGCATCTGGGGGCTGTTTTTTATGTTAGTGATGGTCCGCCGGAAGAGCGGATGGTGATACATACGTGGAGAAAACGGAGAAGACCTCGACCTTGAGCGTCGAGAGTTTCGTAGAAGGCGATATAAGCTTGGTCATGGATCCTTACATGTCAGCATGGTTTCCTGCCAACGAAGACGTACTCTTGTAATGTCTGAACCAGCATGGCTTTTCCCCCAATAGTCTTTCGCATAGTCACAAGATAGAAATGTAAAAGGTTGGCAATCTTGTACGTCATGATGATACCTTCTTGTGATTTTATCGTTTCTTGGATACGCAACTTGAGAAAACTTGTTAGCTTCTAGTCACCGTCTTTAAAACACCCACCTTCAAAGGCCGACTCAACCCTTCAAGATCCTTATCCAACACCTCACTAGCCATCCTCTCCTCTTCCCCCTCTTCCCCACCTCTCTCCTGACCCACCCACCGTTTCTTCTCCTTTACCCCAAACATCCCTTCCAAAAACTCGTGTTCCGTCGCAGTCGTCTGATGGACCCAAGCAAGCATATCACCGACATATCGCGTTGGGTCGTGTGCGTGGATTTCGATAGGTCGGGGGAGACCACCGGGACCTCCTCGAGTGAGAGCGTCGAGGAATTGGTGGAGGATGGATGATTGACGGGTAGATGTAAGGGTTTGGATTGCATCACTGCGCGAATCGATGTCAGCAGGGGTGCACAAGATTATCAGGATTATGTATGACAGCAGGTGAATGGGGACTTGAACTTACGCAAGTAGAGCAGGACGATCGCGCAAACGACAGATAGCCTGACGCATCACGGAGGACGCTTCGAGCTGTGCTTCACGGGTAAACTGTCGGAATTCGAATTGACAATATCGATGGATCTTCGAATATCCCGATTCCAACTGTTCAGAAGTGAGCGACATTATATCAAGGCTACGAGTGGCGTGCGGGTAAGCACAATCCCTCCTTCTTCCGTCGTGATGACTTACCCTGCCTGTGCCTTCCCTTCTTCACCGCTGAGAAGCACCTCACAATCCGTCCTAATCTTCTCCACATGGTCCAAAGCGTCGAACAAGGGTTGACCGATGGTTACCTCACGGGATGTAAGAGCTGTCAGCTCAGAGTTGGACAGAGTGAATCGCGAGAGGAAGAGGGTGATAAGATGGGCACGAAGTTGGGCAGAGTCACTATTAATCATTAGCCTTGATTCACAGGGTACGATACATACCGTTGAGACCTGAGGACATCCGCTCGTTCGAGGAGAAACTTTGTACCGCTATTCGCTTGATCAAGTTCGGATTGAACTTGGTCGCACCGCACTTGCATTTCTTGCATATGTTCCCTCAGGACATTGAGTTTCTACCCCATCAGATATGCTTCTGCTACCCAGTAAACCCACCTGGTCAACCTCTGCGAAAGCTTCGAGAAACTTGGTACTCCCAGTCGCAAGGCACGTTTCGATGTCCTGTTTAAGGTACTTCCTCGCTATAGCAGCACTTTGACCTTTTAATGTACGTCTCTTTGGGAGAGTGTCATCGTCTTCTTCTAGTTCTTCATATTCTGGCTGCGCTTTGACCTTCGCTTTTGGGTCTTCAGGACCATACATCCCTGAAGCAATTTCCAAGGCTTCTCTTGACGATACATCGTCGAAAGATGTGCCGATGGCTTTGTAGATCCTGAGCGAGATGGGATTCGTCCTCGACGCTGGTGGTGCAGGTGTGTTTGGGTTGGTGGACATGATTCCTGGGATGGGCTGTGCCCTCGAGGACTGTATTGAATACCGGTTGACTGTATGGACTTCCCGATACGGTGGACAACAACAGATTCGATGAGTTAATTAATGCTATTTAACCTTAATTTGCATGACGTTGCAATCCGCCGACGCCCCGTGGTACATTCTCCCCAGTTCGTTTCTGTTTATCAACATCTTTTTCCCTCTCTCAATTCTCTTCCTTACATCCATACATATCCCCATGATGGCGCCCACAACCCGCTCAAAACAGTCTACTCCTGTACTTGAACCTGAGGAATCCACATCCACATCTACCGCCACCTCTCTCGGCCCCGGGGAGGGAGAGCTCAAGCAGCGCGCCAGGGAAGGAAGTAGGTCCAGGACGAGAGACGAAGTTTGGGATCCAAAGTAGTAAGTATCCTTCTGGCTATGACTTTGGTGGTATAAGGTCAACATGGATGGGATGGCAAACTGATTTTTGGCCTGGTGATTATGTAGTGCGGTTGATTTGGCGTGAGTATTGCTTTGATAAACTGCTGCCCGAGGAAGTATGACCGAGCCCGAGGGATGGGGTTGAGTGTGCTGACCATTTTGCATATGTGCTAACCCTCCCTGCCAACGATACCAGGACTACCACGTGAGCCATTTTTCTCCTCATTTTGACACAAGCTTATCCCTCTGTCCGAGACAGCGTGGACGAAAATGTATTTCTCTTCGTCCCCAACCTGATCGGCTACACCCGCGTCATCACGGCCGCCGCTTCCTTATTCTTCATGCCTTACCACCCCAAAGCATGTACTATGCTCTACTCCGTCTCGTGTATGCTTGATGTAGTCGATGGCCAAGCCGCAAGGGCTTTGGGACAAACTAGCAGATTTGGAGCTGTTTTGGATATGGTGACTGATCGGTAAGTCCTCAAGCCCTGTATTGTTTTTCTTTTTGAAGACTCAAAATGTGAATGGTTGCTGATGTAGTCAAAATTATTAGATGCACCACTGCCTGCCTGTTGTGCTTCCTCTCAAGCGTGTACCCCACTTATTCTATGCTTTTCATGTTCCTCATCACCCTTGACTTCTCCTCTCATTACATTCACATGTACTCGTACGTCCTTCCGTCTCTCCTTTTCCCGCGAATAGGAGCTAACGCGGGGTGGATTTCAGGTCTCTCACCACGGGATCATCTAGCCACAAGACTGTCACCTCTGATGTCTCCCGTATCCTCTGGTACTATTACAACGATTCCGTAGGTATTTTCTATCACCAAACCAATCCATATCCGTCTAATCTTCCAAAAAAAAAAAAACAGCGTACTCTCTTCGTCTTCTGCTTCGCCAACGAACTCTTCTTCGTCTGCCTCTACCTCAACCACTACTGGACTACTCCCTTGATGGCCAACTTTCCCATTCCCACCGCTATCCTAACCTCGGAGCTCACTGCCGCTCACCCCAAGTTGGTCGGCGGGGTGATCAATGTGTTGAGGAACTTGAATTGGCCGCAAGTGGTGGCCGCTATGACTTTCCCGATTTGTGCGGGGAAGCAGATTATCAATGTTGTGCAATTCTGGAAGGCTAGCAAGATCGTAAGTCCAAGTTCCCCTGTCCTCCTTTCGCTCTCTTTTTCTTTTAAAAATGAATGAGTTATATGGGTGCTAATTTTGAATTAGCTTGTTGGTGTCGACCTCGCCGAGAGACGAGCTGCTCGTGAACAGAAACTTGCAGCACAACTTCGAGGGCGGTAAATTTTGCCTTTTTCATATTGTTACAAACCCACAATCTCATAAACTGTAATAAGATGAAAGGCAAGAGAGGGCTCTTTACACGCAAAATGTTTGAATTTCTTTTCCCCCTTAAGAATAAGAGGGAAGTAAATAATTTAGCATGATATGTATGCTTTCGTACTTAATTATTTTTCTTCATGTTCTGTTCTAAGCTGCAAGAGGGTAAGAGGGTCAGGCTTTTTAGTTGGTGATGAAAGGAATCTCTCGCCTACTCCAGTCACCGAAAAGAGGGTGTTCACACTACTAGACTGCCCAATGGTTCAAAGGGTCATTGTTGTCGTTCCTCCTTCATCGGGGGTGATAAAGATTTTTGGGGTATAAGGATTGTAAGTTGTCCCGATCTATGTTCGTGCACGCGAGGAGCACTATTACCCTACTCTATTCCTCTGTAACCTGTACTCGTACTGCAGTTTTGAAGAAGGAGGGTTCGACTGATAAGATAAGGAGGGAAATGTATCAATCAGATGAAAAGTGGAGGTTTGGAGTGGAGCAGACGACGTTGTTGTTGCCTGGTAGTCGTTCGTTCTTTCATTACGAGTGATGTCACATCGTGTCATTTTTCACACCCTTCTTTTCATTCGCCGTGAAAGTGGCACATACGTATAACCCGCTTTTATAGGGCAAACCAACTGCTCATGCTCCTTACCACCAGAACAACAACTTATAACCACGACCAAAGCAGCAAATCATGACAGACCAACTCCGTGATCAACTGCACTTTGGCATTGCCTCGGCCTCTCTTGGCCTTAACCCCATCCACACTTTTGAGAACAAGTTTCAAGCATTGCAAAAAGCCGGGTTCAAGTTTTGTGAAGTTGACTTTGGGAGTTATATGACTTGGGTTAGGGATCAGAAACCTGATCTGTCAGTTGCCCCCTTTTTTCCAGATCCCTAGGAAGGGAAAGCAAAGCTGAAGGCTGACATACAATTACCCACTGCAGGCCAGAATCAACGTGCCCGCCCGAGTGGTCCGAAGCCAATGAACCTGATCCATCCGACGAAGAAATATGGCAAGCCCTCTACTCTCTTGCCCCTGACTTTGTCCGCCTGGCAAGGAAATATGGCGTAAAAGTCGTAGTGCTCCAACCTCTTAATCAGTTTGATGGGTGGCCGGCGGGCACGGAAAGGGCAATGTGGGTAAGGAGAAAGGCCGAAAGATGGTTACCTTTGTGCTCCAAATTAGGTGTAGAATTCTTGCAGGTGTGTTTTTCATTAGCTAGTCACCTTGTTCCTTACTCCGTTTCGCGACTGGACTAACAGTGGATTACAGGTAGGATCAAACGATTGGGCAGAAGCCTGCGCACCTGACGCTAAGACGGCCGGAGATATGCGTTGGATAGCCGAGCTTGGCGCCAGGCAAGATCCCCCCGTCAAGATCGCATATGAACCGTGGTGTTTCTCTGATTTGCGTGGTGAATGGGAGGAATGTTACAAGACTGTTCAACAAGCCGTACGTCTGCCCAGTCAAGAGGAGTTTACAAAGTGAGAATAAATGAAAATACCTGACGCAGTAATATTCTCTCTTGTAGAATCACCCCAATCTCGGCCTCTGCCTCGACACCGCCCAACTAGCACTCGCCAAACCTTACGGCTGGAACCCCACCACCGGCCAAGGCTGGGACCGCGTCTCCTACGAAGGTATGATCAGCCGTCTCGCCTCCCTTCCTCCCGAAAAAATCTTTTATGTCGAACTTTCCGATGTGCTTAACCCTAAAGCTACTAAACCCCTGTATCAAGGCTCTCCTTTCGATGAGTTTGGGAAGAACGATAAGAGTGGGAAGAATGAGAGGTTTATTTGGGTGAGGTGTGCGAGGCCCGTACCGCTTGTGGGGCCCAATGGGGGCATGGATGAGAGGCCGGAAGGGATGGAGGAGGATGGGGCGAGAGTGGTAGAAACGTTAAAGGCGATCATGAGTACCGGATGGAGGGGTGAGTACCATCCTCTTTACAAATTTTACACCCTTCCACACCTGTATACTCTTCATGTTCAAGGGGAAACAGCTGACAGGATGATGTGGTAGGATATACGTTTTTTGAAGTATTTGAATGCCTCAAGATGGAGCCTGAAGATGAGGACATACCAGATCGGTATGCGAGCGCATGCAAGAAGTCGAGCGAGATGATCCTTCATGTTGTTGCGGACCTCAAGTAACACATGACGGCGCTCCTTATGGCTAGGATAAGGGATGGGATGGAAAAGTAAGAAGAATACCAAATACTTTGATATGATACGATGGATGAAAGGAAATGGTAATTTGCAGCTTGAACGAAAGACGAATAAAGTAGTAGCGTGAGGTATCACTACCAATAATAATCGGACAACAGATGGAAATGGTAGGCACAGCTCAGCTAGGGCTAGTTCTGACCGAGAGGATTGAAGAAGGCGCATTCTGTGAGAGAAACGATCAAACAGTTTTACTCTTTCAAATGTCGAAATCATCGCCTTACTAAAGTCAGCCATCGTAGGGATGTCATTTTTTTTGTAAAATGCGGTGTTAGTCTGAGTCGCGACGATGGAGAAAAAAGAACGCTTGCTGTTCAGTTTGGATCTAGAAAACAAAAGGAAACGAGATCAAGAAGTATCCGAAGAAGACGCTCAAAAGAAAACCTGTATGTACTACTGTACAATCAAGCGACCTCCCCTCATGAGCAAATAACAAGCCTAGCCGACAACTATCAGAACGTGATCATTTATTATATTAACGTTTTACAACGCGCTCAATTGGATCTCAGTCAACATAATAATAACCTCTCCAGGATCCTTTGTTGTTAAGTCAAGACGGCGATGCATTCAAAAAGGTTTCTTCTAAGGTTCCAAAAAAGGTTCATCAGTTATCCATCCTTTGTTGGACTTCGCTGGATAAAATGTTTCTAGAGCTCTGGGATCATTGTAATTTCGCCATCGCCACTGTCAACCAATGAGGGGAAGAGGTCACCCATGGTGCATCATTACGGTGACTCCTCTCCTTTCGATCAGTCGTCGCCAATTGAGTTTTGTTCAGCCCATATTAGAACTGAAACCTATAAAGAAGCACGCCTTATCAATTATACCCCCTCAAAATGCAGCACGGGCCAAAAGCATCACAAACAAAGAACAAAAGAAAAGAAAAATGTTCCCTAGTCAGTACACTGCTTCTCATTTCTCTATCCACTCCCAGGGTGATGAGGGGAGTGGCAGTATAGTCTCTCCTAATACGACTATCTCCAGTCGACGGAAAAGGACAGCTCAAGCTTGTACTACTTGCCGCCGTAGGAAGGGCAAATGTGTGCCTCCTCCTTCCATTGAGTAAGTCAAGTTCAAGTCCACAAAGATAAGAGGTGGTTGAATGAACAGTGCTGATGTTATGAGTAGTGGTCCTTGCGCTTTCTGTTCCAGTAGACCGGGCACAACTTGCGAATTTGTACTTGCCACTAATAACAACGAGGGATACAGCTCTGTTCCAGTTGTCTTCATAGGTGACAAACATATTATGGCCGACCCGTCCCAAACCACTGCTTTCTCATCTACCGTCTCTGGCACACATGGATACCCCTACGATAATCCATTGTACCCTCCAAACCCTATTAGCACCCAATTATCATGGGAGGATGCTGCCATATTGCAAAACCCGACCAATTACCTAGGCTCACAAAAGACTGGTGCTAGTAGTGACACGGCCGGTCAGCTCCGCTTACAGCCATTTACACCCAATAATAGTCATACCGCAAGAGATGACGCCAGCACGGGTAACTGGTATTTCCAAGATACCTATACGGATTACCCGCATACGGCGCCTCTGACACTTCCTCAGCAACAATCTTCTATGGTCTTTCAACAGCAATTCTTGGGCGCCCCTCCAAAGTACAATGCTGTCAGTTACAGTGACGACCAAAGGAGCTATTATTTTGAGCAACGGCACTCGATTGACCCAACTTTGGAAGACAACGGCGGCATGTATGGTGTTTATGGGGACCCGTCTAGCTTGGCCACCGTCCTTACTTCCAGTAGGAATACACCATACCCACCTACTAGTGAGCATTAGCGGGAAGAACAAAGTCCTGGAGATTACCAGTTAAGCTGGTCCTGATAAATAGTTTCCGAACTTTTTGCAGAAAAGTGTGGAATGGAGTTGCATATGCATGTCTTTCGAGTGCGCTGCTTCATCTTACGGTGTGCATCGAATGTAGGTAGGCTTGTCTGCTGTCATTGTCCGGATATGTTGAGCTCGACCGACGATCACCGGCTAGGGGGAAGTTCAAGATGGCACGGGCTGCAGTAATGGCTTGTCATATATATCTAGGAGGACGGACCAAGTCCACAATCTGGTCATGCCCGTAAATCCAATAATATCGGTATCTGTCTGTCTGTCCTGGCTTGTCTTGTCTACACCAGATGGATACCCTTCTGTAAGTTCTGAGGATAGTTGGACTGTGATCATCATCCTCCTCGTGATGCTTGTTGCTGTGATGGTGGGTTGTGTACATAGATAGTTTGCTCCAATAATAAGAAGACGCGAGGGTGGAAACATTCCGTTATAACAAAGCATGTGCACTTGTACGTCGCACGCTACTGAGCGCTAGTTCAGGTCTGTCCAATGTGATCGTGATTCATTACGCTCCGATCGATGTCCGTCGAGGGGCTTGTGTCGAGCGAGCCGAGGTCGTGATATTCAAGTTGTTCGTGTTTTGAATGGGATCAATTATTATCCGCTCTGCAGATCGCCTGCTGCCGCGATGGCATCTGGTTTTGATCTTCGGCAGAATATCTGTCGGCTTCTTTTTGTTCTTTTTTGGCAGTACACAAAATATCAATCTTCTGCGTGCGTCCTCTTCCGTCGTTGTTCACTCATCGGCATGTATTCCTTCCTTCTTACTCTTTTATTCCTCAACCTGTCTTCTGGTCTCATCAGATCGTTGATACTATCATTTTCTCACTCTCTTCCGAATGGAATACATATTGCAAGCTCGCACACACTCCCTAAAATTTGCATCAGTTCTTTTCTCGCCTTCGACAGACAGGTTTTTCGATCTCCTATTTATATTATAGCATGATGTTGGCTGGTGACATTTCCTATGACGAAGTAATGCATCCGCTTCAAAAGAAGTCAAGGATGTGATATGTAGAACAAGATATGGAGAAGTAATGTGCGCAATTCGCCCAACTGCAATGAAATATCTGACTACGTGATACATGCAGAACCCTCTAAACACAGGGAATCTCAACCTATTAACAGGACAGAAATGTGGCTACCGATACAGCTTCGTCTCCTTTTTCAGTCCTCGAGACGCGCCAACGCTACACTATAATAAAATTGTCTAAACAGTCTCATGGTGCTGATCACGGTGTTTGCCACTCTCACTCGTCCTTGACAATGCTCTTGTTATCATGTTGACGTGACTAGTCTTAGACTTTAGATGAGGGGCGGGTGCACGGCCAAGGATTTCTTCAGCCTGCCTTGAACCAGCAGGAGGGATCTCCTCAGGGTGAAGGGAAACACGAACAGGGGAACGACCCTCTGTGTTGGCCTTGGCGAAGATGATATCCAAATCTTCGAGACTGTATCGCTTGGTCTCTGCACGGAAAGTTAGCACTCCTTACAGGACGAGCTAGAGAAAAGGACGTACCAGGGAAGAACAAATAAACAGAAGGAAGGATAACGACTGCGTTGATGGCGGCGAAAAAGGCATATGTACCCCATCCGATGTTGGCGAACATGGGACCGGTAGCCATTACGACCATAAAGTTGAAGACCCAGTTGGAAGCGGTGGACAACGCATTGGCAGGGGCACGCACTCGAAGAGGTGTGACTTCAGCCGGATAAAGCCAGGTCATGCCAAGGTAACCGACAGAGAACCAAGTGTTGAAGAGGAAAAGCATGAGAACAGAGAAGACTTGGGCAGTTTTGTTCGGGTTTTCCTCATCGGTCGAGAGATCATAGAGACCTGCAAGGATAGCCATAGTGGCAGCTTGGAACCCGGCCATCCAGAGCATAAGAGGACGACGACCAGCGCGTTCGACGATGGCAATGGCGATAAGAGAAGTGAGGAAGTAACAAGTACCGTTGACACCCGAAATGATTCGAGACATTACCGCACCGAGGCCGAGACCGGTCAACACAGAAGTAAGGTAATAGGTAATAAGGCTGAATTCTGGTTAGCTTCAAAACTTTGAGTCATTTAGGGGCTTAAAACTCACTTAATTCCACAAATCTGTTGGAAACATTGAGCAGCCATACCGAGCAAAGTTCTCCTAAAGTGCTGAGACTTTCCGTGAGTGAAGATCTCGGAGAACTTGAAAGAACCAGAATTCTCCGCCGCGAGCGTGTCTGTGATACCATGGAAAGTGTTCATAACCTCTTGGTCGTCAACTGTAGTATTGGACAACGCAGCAAGAACCGCAAGAGATTCTGCATTTCTGCCCTTTGCCGCAAGCCATCGTGGAGATTCAGGGAGTCGGAAGGTGTACTATATGTGTATTATAAGCAGACGACGACATTAATCTTTTGCCAACATACCATGCAGATGATCATGACCAAGATGAACACAATTTGGAACGCAATAGGAAATCGCCATGAAACGGATCCGGAGGTGAAGTAGAAGGCGAGATCCATCCTGAAGATGGATTAGCTATGCCTTCTGTCGTAAACCGGCATCACTCTTACCAATAAGAAACCATGATACCAAAGGCAATCAAAGAACCCTCTACAAGCACTAGCTGACCTCGTCGGTGGGGTTTGGAACATTCACTCTGATATGCGGGGACAGTAGAAGTCAAGAGACCGTTTCCGACACCTGTAACGACACGAGCTACGAGCATCATGGCGTAATCAACAGCGGCAGTCTGAAGGATGGCACCGACAAGCATGATAAGACCACCGCTACGCATCGTCAATCTCGAGTCAAGTGACTATATTTCAGCTTGACTTACAGAGAGATGGTATGTCGACGACCAAGTCGGTCGCCAATCCAAATACTTGAAATGGCACCCATCATACAACCGATCTCGTCTAGGGGAATAGTTAGGGAAAAGTCATGTGTACTGCGGAACAATCCAAAACTCACAGATGGCCACCATAAATGACTGGAGGGTCGCTGTTCGGGATCCTTCGAAACCACCAGCGGTATTGGGGAACTGAGCTTCGAAAGAAGGGAGGGTTAAGAGACCAGACATAACACCTTGATCGTATCCGAAAAGGGTGAAACCGGTACCAGCGACAAAGGTTACCTGATAGGGAATGTTAGATGGTCGAAAGCATGAGTGACTTCCAGACTTACCATCCAAGTCAACCCCTTGCCAGAAACCCTAGATGGTGAGACATCCCGAGCGGCTTGAATATCTTCTTCTGATAATCGGAAACCGTTGCTGGATAATATTGTCGCATTGTCGGCGTCCGATAGATGTTCGGGCCTCGCATGTTTCTCATGGACAACGTTGGTTGGGTCAACGGTAGACATGTTTCTATTTGATACAATGAGTAAAGGGGTCTGAGACGACGATCGCTACAGTAGTTTGGCTAGCAGTTTATGTCTAGTGTACGTAAAGAACAGACAAAGGTTCGTCTTGCCTCGCCTTATATAGCTTTCGCTGATGGCCCGCCCCAGCTCGGCTGCAAAACCTGGTCATGCCGGCAAAATAAATAACCTCTCTGTTGTCTTTGCTTCTGGTGCAAAATCGAAAGGCAAAGTTGGGTGCTTTGAGCATATTACACCTCTATTCGTACTCTCTTTCCGGCTACCGTCCCGAAGCTATCAATAGCCGACTCTGCCCGTATGCTTCGTTGCCGTTGCCGAAATGATCCTGAACTGATAAAATGTTGATCCAATTTTAACGGCCAAAGTCATACCATCAGCGCATCGCTTGTCAACTGTCGACGTAGTAAGAAGATGCAAGGCGAGGGATAGGCGAACACCCGGACAAAACAACCTTCAGAGGAACGCTCGTTAATTCAGGGAGCTAAAAGAGGGGCAAGCGTGGGGCCATGCTGCGTCTCCTTGGGGGGGCGCGTGGGGTTCAAAAATATATCTAAGATGATGTCATGATAAGATTCAGGAGGCGGGGGAGAAATAGATATATGTCATCAGTGGCCGACAGCACCAACAACCCTAATGCTACATCATATATGCTTGGCAACAACAACACAAGCAAATGCCGAAGAACAAGAAAAGTGACATACGAACGACAAACGATCCCAAGAAAGCTCGAGCTCGTGAAAAAATAATTGACAAAGACTTCTTCCGACCCCATCTGATCCGAACAGCTCATAATGTTTGACTGAGCGAATTGCCGAATGATAAGTAAGTTCGGAGATCGCAGAACGTAAGAGGCCGGCGTGCAGCGACGGATTCTAGTCGTTTTTTTAGCTTCACGGAGACAAGCAACCATTAAACCATTAAAGGCCATCTAAAAATCGCCGAGTCCAGACAGAGCGAAGGCAGAAGCTTTAAGCCAGGATAACTACTAGTATAAGACGCAGAGCAGGAACTGTAATACTTGTATACGGTATATGTACGGCGTTCTGAGTATCATCACCTAATGGATTTTATTAACTATGATGGTGAGGTATAGACGTCCCACTACTTCAATAATTTAATAAAGCATATGGGAACGACTACGAAGGAGGAGGAGAAACGAGCTCCGACAGAGGGAAGGGAGGAACGAACGTAACACGCTCGCAATATGGTAGGTGATAGATAAGTGGCAAATGACAAGACGGCAACAAATAGACGACCGAAGAAGGTTACTTTAGGAGATCAAGGACGACCCTGCCTGTCGAGGGGCTAAGAAAAGAAGCAATATGTATTTGTTTCTAATAAGGAGATGTAAGCTCTCTATATACACCTATATTATCTACTGTACTTGAAAGGAAAAGAGGACATGGGACGGGAGACCCAAGAGTAGTACAACACATTCCGAGGAGCAAAAGACAGAAAGCACGCAGGAGAGCCTGCTGAAGATAGAGAACGATAACGATAACAAAGATGTTTTTTTTTTTTTTGATACTGTCAGAAGGCAGGTATCGAAGTAGGCTCGCGTTAGTCTGTGTGCTTAATCTTTGCGCCGACCCAAGTTGATTGTAAAAAATGCATATACGGTATTTTTGGATGCACGGACCTGAGCTCAGTCCAATGATACAGGTTTGAAAGCCGTACGATGAGTTTTAACCGAGTAATACGGAATTGAAAACACATAGAAAGTGGGACGTCGGGAGTACTGGTTGCCCGCTAACGCGAGCGAAGATGGATGGACAAATGAAGACGCCCAATAATGAAAAAAAGTCCAAGCCGGGAAATCAGATCTGAGGCCCCGACAAAATGCAAAAAATGACGACGCTGAAGGCTGAAATAACTTCGAATTGGAGAACAGAAGACGACAGGACGAGAAACGGAAAACGAATGGAACCTCATTTTTGTAGGAAGAGGAATTGCATACATCATAGATAAAAAAATCCCAAATTCTCTAATAAATTATGATTGACGATGGTACGTTGCTACTATATCTACCCGCCTTCATCAGAAGCTATCGATTACCGGAGCTCCCCTCTCCTGCTAAGGCATCCCAATCCCACCAATTCACAGACTGGAGATGGATATCAGCACAACCTCAAGCAGGGTTCGAGATTAACTCACGGAAGGTTCAACGTTCCCCATCACAGGCTGCTGTCCCGCAAAAGTCTCGTGCAACATTCGCGGATCCCAGAACTGATGAAGCTGTGCAAGAAGAGCACTGTCAGTCTATGATAACAAGTCCTCCAACACTACTTACAAGAACGTCTGTCGATGCATTGATAGGGTTATTCGAAGACGAACTGAGGTGATCCATGGCTATACCTCCTCCACCACCGCTTCCATCCCCTCCGAAATGCTGCTGCAGTGCCTGCGTAATCGTCTGTGTGACCGAAGTACCAGGAGAAGGCGTATGGTTTGCCTGACTGCTCGCCATGGGGGAGATTGTAGTAGCCTTTTGCGTGCCCCTTGTAGCCCTATGGATCAACCTTGTTCTCCAACCCAATAATTCTATATCCTCATCCCCTTCATTGCCCGTATGCATTGACGCCATGGCTTCTGTGGCTGCATCGGGAGGGTTTTGGTTCATCTTGGTATGGGCTCTGTGGCGTAAACGGAGGAGCCATTGCAGATTCTTGGCGAGACGGGTAGAAGCGTGACTTTGGACGACAGAGGTGTAGAGGGTGATACATGCGTCGATTTGGGAGAGTGCAAATGTGGCCATGGGGTTGTGAGGCGTCTGGAGGATAAGAGTACCCATGCAAACTGCAGAGTTGAAAGCATGATACTACAAAAGATGAGGATTAGTATGGCCATGGGCTACCACCGGAAACTCTACTTGCCCATAAGAACCAATGTCGGGCGGATATGTACGGGTGCAAAGCATAGATGGTGGACACAAGCTGAATGATACACTGGACTGATGTTAACGGGCGGCGAACACATCGGGTTTTTCACTCACGTTACACCGCTCGACTACAGAGAGATAAGATTGACCATATATGGATCTCGTAGGATCCGATAATCTCTCATGTAACGCCTTTGCAAAGTATGGCCGATGAAGGAACAGTATAGTCTCGGAAATGTTGATATACAATGTGAATTGCTATTCCACAAGAATTAATCCAGATGCCACACGTTTTAAGAGGCAACAGACCTGGAAAGTGCGGTGAAGGTCTCTCTTTGAGATTTCGGGACTGTCTCTTACCGCCTGAGTTGGGTCAGGGTAAATAGAAGGCAATGCTAGAAGAGCTGTTCGGCAACGGAGATGGTAAGGTACTTGATGTTCAAAATCACATCTAGAGCAGGTCAGCCAATCCCTTACGTTAACCGACGGAGAAGCTCACAGATGCTCATGCAAGGTTGTCACCGTGTCATACGAGGGTGGGTTTACCTTCATCGCAAGATCCAAAATCCTAGGCAAAGTAAGCGACTCAGGCTCATCACTAAGTAATACAAGAAGGCAATTTACGCTCCAGATATCTTGACTAGCTCAAACTTCAAAGTCCAGAAACCTTTCTCCTGATTCTGCACTTCTTGTCTGGGGATAATAAATTCAGGATCCTCAGAAGGGAAACAAGTATCAATATAGTCTGGTGGGATGGAGCTCCTATACGGCCCCTTCTTTAGGGATTGCAGCTTGAACTGGACGAAATGTCAACTCACGGTCGGGAGAAGCAGTTAGCTTGAAGAACATCAGCGGCATGAGATTCCCAGAAGACTCGACTGATATATAGTGTCAGCCGAGCTGTACGAAAGAGATATAAACTCTCATAACCTACCGACGCTCTTCTACGATCTCGGGTGTCAAGTTCCACCTGGCACCGTCTCGATGTAAGCCCATCTATTTCAATATCAGCATTGTAAACCTCCAAGATTGCGAGGTACACTCACCCCTTGTATCAATCGCATAGCTAAACCCCAGAGAGGCCATGCGGAATCTCCATTCCTTCCTTTCTCGGTTTCTAGATGAAAATGAGCCATGACGTGCTTATACTTTGTCAGTATCGCTTCCTGCGATTTAGCCCAAGGGTCGCTTACCAAAGCCATAACACCGGTGGTCGTACAATGAACCATGAACTCTCCTTTTGCGAGACAAATTTTGGACAAGGTCGAGTACTCTTCAGCGATGGGGTCGTTTGGCGGCAATTCGAGGTTATGCAAAGCTCCCATTGCCAAGAGGATGTACAGAAGAGCAAGCTCCTGTGCACCAACATTTCTATTTACAGACATCTCTCTTTTGTAAGCACGATCGAATATGGGCTGGAATGTTTGCCGCGGGACAACGTTGTAACTTTAATTAGACATCAGCTTCAATGGATCAGGCTACGACGTAAAACTTACTGCCAAGCAAAGTAACGGTAGTAAGATTCTGCCAGGACACTCGCCTCATGTCGAGGAGGGAGGTGATTGAGAATGGTTTGAGTGCTGACGCTGGGGGAGATGACATCAAACGGGAATATACCGCCCTGATCAAGCATTACAGGAGCTCGGACAGGGCACTGTCGTTGAGAGGGGGAGGGCGCTCGAGAAGCTCCGGGTGTATCGCTAAGGTCTTGGGCTTCTTGTATCTCTTGATCCTTGAGCCATTCACTGGCAGCGGTAGGACCAAGATACTTGGACCCGCCACCATGCGAAAGCACTAAGGTTCCGAAACTTTGCTCTTGCTGTGCCGGATCACTTCTCACAGAAGATACAGTTGAAATATGATGATGAGATAATGAAGGATGAGGGCCAGCAGCCCAAGTCTGTCGATAATCATCTGCACTTGTGTTGAAGTCGAAATGCACCCGACTAAGCTCCGGGGGGGATACCATCGTCATACTCCCATAAGTAGGAGTCGGATTTGATATGGGATTGGCTGGGATAGGATGGACATCTTCGGCAAGATGAGAGGTCTGGGACTGAATCTGAGAAGAATTTATCGCGGCTGCGATGGGTTGATTCCCGGGAATTGGTTGTGATGCTGGAGATCGGGAACGACGAACATTTACAGATGCTGTTCTCTCCTTTTGCGCTTCATTTTGATCGTGAGGGGGTGAAGTCATCTGAACACTGCTCCGTCGATTTATAGCATCTTCTTCAATAGTATCGCTTTTGCTTCGTGGTCGGTTCGCCATTTCGTTGTCGTTGCTATTGTTGTCGTTGCTCGTAGAGGCGGGAAGAGAGACACCGTGTTGTGTCAAGAGGCTCTCTACAGCTTCGAGTCGTTTCCGAAGCTCGACGGAATCTTCAGAGTTTCCTTTGACAGTCTGCTTGGACCCGTTAGGGCAGAGCTCTTGACATCCTCGACGGGTACAGTTGGAACAAGGAACTAAAGACGATAGGTTTCATGAGCGCAAGGACAGGAGACCGATTAGGGGCAAGCACTCGATAACAAATACGCCTCCATCACACCATCTTCATACGAATAAACAGATTCGAGGTCGGCTTTGAGGGATATGGGGAGCCCCGATGGGATCACCCTCTCTCACCAGTTATCATACTAAAATGTCCGGGTCAAAGTCGAGAGATGGCGATCAACCCAATCAAACCACTACCATCAGGCGGATTTGGGTATGATATCTGACTTTAATGGTCTTATTTCCGACTTTTGGGAAGGTGTGTCCTTTGGATAACCTTACACTCACCTTGTCTGTCACACTTTAGCTTCAATCTCCGACATTCTACGTAAAATCAGTCCTATACATTCCGATGGTTACACGGGATTTAAACCGACCTGCGCAACTGTACAACTGTCTCTGCCGTCGTTTCTTTTTGGGAGGCGGATTTTGCGTGTTGTTATCCCGATTGTCGGGCTCTAGTGTTGAATCGTCGGTCGGGTTTTCTTTTGGATCACGGGATGACATGGCGGGTCGATTTTGGGAGTGCCGGAAGAATTAGAGGTAGTGTTGATACAAACGGTGAAAGAGAAGAATTAATTAATGGAGAACATAGAGAAAGATAGATAGAGAACAAGGATAAAATGACCATGGCGGATGGTGGCCTGCTGCAGCTGAGCGCCGTCTGTTTTCTGCGGCGACATCGCTGCCGCCGACCCCTTAGAGGCCCCGCATACGTGCAAGAAGTACGTCGAAGCCACCCGTGCCTTAATCATCGGCTTATTCGGCTTCCTTACCCGGTCGGGCCGCCTATCGTCTAAACAACAAACAAGCAAGAGAAAAATCGCAAGTTGACAGATTCTTATAAAAAGGTAAGGTAAAACATAAATGGTAAATTTAAAATGAACTATTTATAACACTTCCTGCACAAATGAACAAGCAGAGGACAAAATGGAAAAATGATTTACCACAAAACTTCATAGGAACGGAGAGAATGATGATTCATATACAACTATTTCTTCCATGTCATTACTCTATTTGTTGGGAATGGTACCCTTGAACCTGCCTCGCTCAATTCCCCTGAATCCAAGGCCCTTCACAACGAACAAATCGCCACCGTTCTTACGGTCGGGAAGGTTATCGCCGATGTAGTCAGAGGCGGCCGAAGTAACATAGAGTTCGTCAAGGTTTTCACCTACGTGTAGATCAGTACCACTGCTGAGCCCAATGCCTTATACTCGACTTACCGCCAAAGATGCAACAGGTAATGTGCCAAGCAGTAGGGAAGTCAATCTCGACATCAATCTCGCCGTCAGGCGTAAGGCGCAAGACCTTTCCTGAAGCCCACCGACATGTCCAGATACCGCCTTCAGAATCCATGCACATGCCATCAGGTTCACCGTAGCCGTCAAAGTTGGAGAAAACTCGGCGGTTGCTGAGCTTCCCCGTCGTCTACCGAAAAGAGTTAACGAATCTTCAAATCAGGGTGTCTTGCACATACAATGTCGTAGTCGAACTTCGCAATTTCTTTGATCCAGCTGTCTGTGAAATAGCTATTAAGGATAGCTTAGAATGTTTCTGTTATGTGGTATTGCTTCATACTTACAAAGTCTTTGCGTCTTCAGTCCATCCCATACCATTCGTACAAGTGATCCCATCAAGAATCAACGGAGCACTGTAGCTCCCATCTTTTTCCGCTTGCAGAGAGTACATCTTCCCATTTTTGCTACCGTGCTCGAATCCCAATGTACCGGCTAAAAATCGCCCAGCGGGGTCTACAGCACCATCGTTGAATCGCTTTTCCCTGCAGTTGAGACTGGCACCAGAGGAAATAGGGATAAGCGACTGCTTGGAAGAAGTCGGTGGGAAGGGAAGGCTGTCAAAGGAAATGTAGGCGAAACCATCTTCAACAGCAGCAATCAACTATTTTGAATTAGTTGATCTTCATGGATGAGTGTGCGACTACCGACTCACACCCTCTCCATTCTCGAGGGATGCCAAAGCAGTGACCTTCTTGTCAAATGACTCATATCCATACTTGCCAGAAGACGGCTCGTAGGTGTAGAGCTTATATTGATCAATGTCGACGAAATAGAGACGCTGAGTCCTGGTATCCCAGACGCAGCCTGCACGCCAGAGACATTAAGCAGTTGACCATACTAAATACAAATGATCGCTCACCTTCGCCTAAAGTACCGTTAAGCTGGAGGAGGGGCTTGTCGACGACGAACTTCTTGAACATTATGCTTGCAATTGGCTTTTGCGAGATGGAACGTATTGATGAAGAAAAGGATAATTGGAATCGGGGTATCAAGTGCTTCCGATGCGGATGCCCGTTTGTTCTCCGACCGCGACAGGCGCTGAGCAAGTATCGAAGAAACGCATGTACAACCTCCACTATCTAATCTCCTTGATCTCACCAAAACCCGAACGTGGACATTTGGAAAATGCCTTAATCCCGGTCGGAACGGTGTTATTCTTATTACGTAAGCTATGATATGGTCCACCCGACGCGCTGTTTTTTCCTCCGTTCATCTTACCTACGTACGTACATCGAATTATAACTCTAGGTCGGACAAATGAAACGGACAATGAGGCAAAGCAGTAGGCGATGGCGGTCCGATACAGGATCTTTTTGGCGGCTGACCTTGGTCCACAGATTGTCTATAAAATGGGCTAGCTCAGAAGGTAGCAAAGTTCTCCCATTCAGCATCTTAAGTGTCTCTCGGTATTCCACGACTTTAACTTCCAACAACTTTCACAACCAAATTCACAGAAATTTCAAAATGAAGCTCGAAGGAAAGGGTTCGTATAGCTCGTACCAATTCCCAATCAATGCTCATGGTCAATTACTCTAGCTTTCGTTGTCACTGGTGGCTGTGGTTCTATCGGTGGCACTGCCGCTAAGCATATCATTGCCAGAGGCGGTATTGCTCTGGTAAGTGGCTTTCATATTTCAATAATATTCCAAGCCAACTTTTTGGCAGATCTTCGACGTTCTCCCCGAGGAAGCTGGTCAGGCCAAGGTTAAGGAGTACCATGCCGAGCGTGCTTTCTACTTCAAGGCCGACATCACCAACGTCGAGGTCTTCTCCGCCTGCATTGATGCCGCCTTGAAGGTTATCCCCAAGGGCTCTCTCTTCGGTGGTGTCCATTGTGCTGCTATTGCGCCCGGCCGACCTTGGGACCAAAAGTTGAAGAATTCTATCGCTGTAAGCTTGATTCTTCGACAGTATGCAGTCTTCGGTTTTACTAATAATCTCACTTCCAGCACTTCCAAAAGGTCATGCATGTCAACTCTTACGGTACCTTCCTTGTCGACGCCTGTATTGCCGACGCTATTAACTCCCAGTACCCGGACGAGGGACCTTTCGGCCCCCGAGTTAAGGAGGAGCGAGGCTGCATCGTGAACATTGCGTCTGTTGTCGCCAAGCCTGTCCCTGCCCGATGCTTGACCTACGGTGTCAGCAAGGGTGAGTTCTGATCCTTTATTAGCAATATCAACATCAAACTAATGTGCCATGCAGCTACAGTCTTGGGTATCAGCAGCGGTATTGCCGACTTCCTCGGCCCCTACGGTATCCGAGTCAACTCTGTTAGCCCTGCTGTCGTTGCTTCCTCTCTTATGGGCCCCGACCGAATCGTGAGTTTTTCCGTATCGCACGTATATGTTCGCCATAGACCGACATGGTTATAGCCCTACTTCGAGTCTGAGCTCGAGGCCGCCGCCATCTACCCTCGCCGACTCTCCCAGCCCGACGAAGTCGCTCAGGGTATTGTCTACCTTCTGGAGAACTCTATGATGAACGACTTTGAGCTCAGGGTCGACGGTGGCTGGAGAGGTAGTAGCAACTGGGGCGGCCCCCACGACCCCCGATCCAACGCTCCTTCTCTTGAATAATCTGGGAAATTGAGTATTTTGGTGTTCATCAGGAGTTGTTCATAGAGATGGCAGGTCAAAAATGCATTCTGTATATGTGTGAGAATTTTTTTCTACGTGTTATTATATTAGTTGTCGTTCAAACATTCCTTCAGTCCTGTTCAAGACACATCGTAAATGAAACATCATCCGTCTACGCAGTCGTGGCGACTTGCTCTTCTTGAGTGTCCAGCCTATCCTGATATTTAATGGTCAAATATTCATCCCTAGAAAGAAAGGCTTGATTCTTCAGTATCGTCTTATGAAATGTTATGTCTTAATACCTCCATATGCATAAACAGTGGTCGTTTGAAAATAGTCCAAAATGGCCAAATTCGCGCACTGCACCCCGACGGTCCCCGCCAAAAGTTGCACTTTGTGTAGCTCGACACAAGCCCCTCGACGGACATTGGCTCGTCTAAACCTCGACGGACATTGGGAGACGGACATTGGGAGACGGACATTGGGATCCCAATGTCCGTCGAGGGGCTTGTGTCGAGCCTACGAATGAACTCCATACCGCGCGATGGGCAACGAAGAACACTCTAAGAACACGCGAAGAACGAACGTCGCTCAAATCAAATCAATTCCTATCTCGCCACGCTGCGGTATCATTGCATAATGCCTGCGCTACTATTGCTTGGTGCCCAGGCCCGCCACAGGACCCCATAGTAAATCAATTGCTTCCGCTCCAGACCCAGTAAAATTCCCCAGCCCTCACCTTTCCACAGTAAGAGTGTTTCTCCACGTAATTGCCCCATAATGCATCCTTCGTCGTCTCCCAGCAGGTGTCAAGTGTGCTTCTAGTTCCTTATTAAGTATTCAATATCGACGTCGACTTCGTCGTGGTCTCACACAGGTTGTCACCGCTCCTTCCAGCCAGTGCCGGAGGAATGACGTATGACTAACCGATACATTATTATTATAAGACCACAACCGAAACGCTCGGACCGAAGACAAATTCTAAAACCGTTCGTCGGGGTTTGCGGGACTCCAGAAATACCCCTCATGTTGACCGACGGACAACCGTTGCGACTCTGTCAACAGTGCAATAGATTAGCGACGTCCAAGATTACTGAACGAAGATTGTCTTGTCATCTTCGGCCGGACGGCCTCACCAAGCCAGGATTTTCGACAGGAATAGTATTTAACTCGGATGGAAAGACGTAGAGAATGCTTCTGTTGCATGATAGCCACTAAATAAATATTCACCTCCCACTTAAAACATTGATTCAACTTTCGACTTCGACTAACTAATTATTCAACGTACAAGGAGCTCCGCTTACAAGTGTAAAATGAGAGCAACTCACATTGAGAATCGTGATAATAATTCTCTGGAAAACAAGCATATTGACCACATTGAGGGAGTTGAAAATGGCAAAGGCTCACAAGAACCGCCTAGTCCCTCTGGCTTTGGTGGTCATTTGATAGTGGGTTTATCTTCTGCATATTATTACCAAACAGGTGTTAACATCTGTCCCGTAGGATGAAAATCTTGTGCACGTAGAAGGTGAAGATAAAGTAACATGGTATCTTTGCTTTTTGATTTCTGCTGTATGTGTATATCATACCGTTTTACTATAAAAATGACATTAATTGACTCCTAATAGTCTGCCATCGCTGGTTTCCTGTTCGGTTATGATACTGGTGTCGTTGGTGTTGCGTTGCCTTTAGTAGGAACGGACCTCGGCGGTAGCGAACTCAACTCTTCCCAGCAAGAAATTATCACAGCAGGTACCACCATCGGGGCTATCTTCGGTTCTGCTATCCTTGGTGGATGGGGTGATCGTCTTGGACGAAAGATGGCCATCTTGATCTCTGATGTCTTGTAAGTCATTCTAAAACAGTGTCATATGCTCCCACTGACCTTCTTTGTAAAGTTTTACCGCCGGTGCTGTGATCATTGCATCCAGTTACTCTGTCCCGCAAATCATTGTCGGTCGAATTATCCTCGGTATTGGAGTCGGCGGCGCAGCTGTCATTGCTCCTCTTTTCATCACTGAAACAGCGCCCACCGCTGTGCGCGGTCGATGCATTGGTGTCAAGTGAGCTCTACATATTATATGTTAATGGACTTTAGTTGACGCACAGCTTAGTGCCTTCTTTATTCCCTTTGGTCAGGTTGTTGCAGACTCCATCGGCGCAGGTGTACAGAACATGCGTGGTGGGTGGCGACTGCTCTGTAAGCTAGGTATATACGCCTATTTAGTGATCTGCTAAACGGACTACCAGTCGCTATGGGTGCTGTCCCTTCCCTTCTTCAACTTCTTCTCTTCCACTACCTTCCCGAATCACCACGTATCCTTATCGTCAAGGGGGATATCGACCGCGCCCGTAGCGTCTTCCAGCGTATCTACCCAACTGCCACTCGTGAGATGGTTGACTACAAGCTCCGCGTTGCTCAAGAGTACGTCGCTGCCACAACCGCGCTTCAATCCGGGACCACTTTCTGGGAGAGAATGAAGAAAGTATGGAAAACTGGATCTTATCGACGATCTATCATTGCCGTCAGTGTTCTTCAAGCCGCCGGTCAGTTCTGTGGTTTCAACACGCTCCTCTACTATGCCGGCACTCTCTTCGGTCTCCTTGGTCTGTCTAACCCAGCCTTGGGTGGTCTTATCCCTGCTGGTACCAACGCCGTCTTTGTGTTAATTGGAATGTCTACTGTAGACAAGGTCGGAAGACGAGGGTTGCTGTTGATTGGTGTGCCGGTCTTGGTACGTTTCCTCTGCTTCACACGCTATTCTATGATCAACTTATGCAACTTTTTTCTAGCTTCTTGGCCTTGTGTGGAACATCGTTGGTTTTTATTGTAAGTAGCACTAAATTGGCGTCTATCATTCACGCTAATTGTGGTGTATGCAGACATGTGCAAGCCGACAGGAGGATTCCTCGACACTTCTTACAGCTATGATACGACGAATGTTGGTATTGTCATTGGTGGTATCGTATTCTACGTCGCCGGTTTCGGTCTTACCTATAGTCACTTGGTTTGGTACCAGGCTGAGTATTTGGCCCTCGAAGTACGATCCATGGGGTCTGGTGTTGCCACCACCGTCTGTTGGATTGCCAATCTCATCGTCTCTGTCTCCTATCTTTCAGAGCTAGAGACGATGACTCCCTCCGGTACTTACGGTTTCTATCTCAGTCTCAGCGTGATCGCCTTCGTGTTCATTGTATTCTGCTTCCCAGAAACGAGTAAGTATTCACAATACGCTAGCTTCCTCCTTTTCGGCCGAATGCTGATAGCGTCACCTTCCCAAACGATAGAACAACTGTCGATCGACGAGACATCTCTTTTATTCGAGAACGATTGGGGAGTCAAACGATCTGTTCAGATGCGCAAAGAGCGACATGAAACCCGAAAGCGATTCAAGGATGCCGAACTTGCCGAAGCTGCCACAGCTCATTTCGAAGCCCGCAAACAAAAGTCGACTTCAATCAGTCCTGCCGAGCTCTCCAAATTTATGGCAGGTTTGAAGGGTGGCAAGAGAAAACCTTAATAACAAGCCTTGGTTTAAGCCGAAGCTTGGGGATGTCCAATGGTACAAGTGCAAGTAGAGTCTTGTTGCGGCTTCTGCGAGTGTTTTGGCTTCCAACATGTATCTGATCGGAGTCCTTGATGTTTACGTATGATCTGTATGTTGCTTGTGATGGATATATATCCAATGTCCATTTATGGTATGCAACAACGAAGAAGGTCATGGAAAGTAGAAGTTTATTACGCACATCGAAAATAGTCATGTCCCTCTTCTTCTTCATTTTCTGTGATTTCCATTATATTCATCATTTCAAGGTCACCACCAAAAAAGGGTCATATCGGCTTATTATGAAACCTTACTGCCGTCGTGCTGACTGCCTACTGCCTGTAGGAGGAAACAGGAACATGGGAAAATGTTGTTGTCTTTTTCTCTCTCCTATAATTATGACGATGTTATCAACCCGGTCTACGCTTTTCACTATATAAGTACATCTCAATTCGGTCGCCGGTGGATTCGAAACTAGTAGATAAGGACCAAGGAACCGGAATACATAATAAATGGTTTTCATCCGTTTGTTACATCATTTATTAATAAACAACCAGCGAGCAGCAGGAGGAATCGACGCCGGCACTTACCGCTCACAACTTTTTCCAACCTCCTTCAATCAACAAACCTTGCCTTGAAATGTCGCCCGGTAAAGATAGGAAGGAAGAAGCTCAACAGTGAGATATGATCAATCTCTACATGTTAGGTAACATAAAAGGCTTTTCTCATCCCCATTGCCGGAGTTGTCAATCAATAGAGCCCCGGTAGTCATAGGAAAAGGAGAAGACAATAAATTTCAAAACTTTTGCTTGCATGCTATTTCTACCAACGTCTATTTAACCCCTTTAACTTTTGGACATGAAAGAGCATGCTTTTAGGCCTTGAGCGCTTCAAGGATTCTCTTGTTAGACAAAGCACAAGCATCGGCGTACTTGAAAGGAATCTCAGGATCAGCAGGTTCCATGTGAAGGGCTTCAAAGAACTCGAACATGCAAATACCTATTCAACTCGTCAGTATTTTGTGCATAAAGAGAATGGGACAAAGTATTCAAACAAAGACTCACCCCTCCAGCCGGTACTGAGGACCGCCTTGAAAGTTTCTAAAGCTCTCGCAGCACCCATGTCATTAGGACCCTTCACACCCCTTCCGGCATCCCTACCCACAAGGGGCACTGGCCTTCCGCAAACAGCCCAGACGAAGCCATCTCCTCGAGGACTCTGAGCCTTCTCCCTCCATTCGTCGAAAGGTGACCCTTTACCGAGGGGAACAACGGGCTTGAGGACTTCAGAAAGCTCGACGTAGAAGATCTTCTCCTTGGGGACAGCGCGAAGACGTTCGAGAAAGGAAGCGTATTGTTCATCGGTCCAGCCTTCGCCAGTGGTGGGGTCCCAGCCGTAAGCGGGGGCAAGAGGGGGGTGGGCAGTGTCGATACAGAGACCGAGATTAGGGTGATTCTAAGTGGGTGTAAAAATGATTAATTGATGAATTGAGTGAAGTGGAGAGAAAAAGCTAGACTTACGCCGAGCTGGACAATCTTCCAGGTGTGCTCCCAGTCGCTGACTCGCTTAGAGAAACACCAAGACTCGTAAGCAATCTTAACAGGAGGATTCTGCTTAGCACCGAGCTCAGCGAGCCAGCGCATGTCCTCGGCAGTCTTCTCGTCAGGGGCGTTGGCCTCGGCATAGTCGTTAGATCCAACCTAAAGTACACTGACTAGTCAACACGCAGAATCGTCCGGACGGAAAAGATAATACGTACTTGAAGCTGCTCAACGGCGAGCTTGGAACAGAGAGGCAACCACTTTTCAGCCTTTCGCCTGACCCATTCGGCACGCTTAGAACCCTCGGGCCACCCGTCAAACTGGTTGAGAGGCTGGAGGACGAGACAGGTCATACCATACTTGGCGACGAGCTTCTTGAAATCTTCAGCTTTGGCGTAGAGGGCTTTCCAGATGGCATCGTCAGAAGGGTCGGGCTCGTCGGCCTCAGACCATTCCGGAGGGCAGGTGGAGGGGGGGCTACGTATTGTATTAGTTACGTACATGATTGGATATATGAAGACGGGCTCACAGATCAGGAAGTTCAGACCTGACCCATTCCATGTAGGCACCAAAGCCAACTTCGACGTACTTGAAGCCAGCCTTCTGGAGAGCCTCGAACTTCTTGTAGATATCATGAATCGAGTTCATACCGAGAGAGGCAGTAGCAACGCCAAATCGGAGGCCGCTAAAGTCGATGGACATCTTTGATGATATGTATAAAGCAAAGCTGTGCTCGGAGTGAGGTAGATAGATGAGGGAAAGAATTGGCTATATGCCTTGAAGCGAAGGTGTTTTTATAGATGTCTGGCATATTTGGTGAGCCCTCAGCTTTCAGTTATGAGCTGCCGGCAAACATTGCAATTGAGTGTTGGAGAAAAGCGAGTGAAAACAAAAGTGATCGGCGTCGGACTTGCTTCAAGATCCGGCGGTGGAAATCCATAATAGAGTCCCATCTGCCGACGAATATCAATGGAAAATCGGCTTCGTTTCGTCCGCTTTCTCCCGATTTTGTCTGATATTGATAGTTGAAGACATCGCTGGGCCGGACGATAATTCCGATATTTGCTGGAATCGGTTGTCCGATGGCCGTTCATCGGCGATAAGAGAATGACTAGTAGGTAAACGCTAGGTCTGACGGGATCGAATCCACTGTTGTTATTTTAAGGTATTAAGCATGGCCTAACTATTGCCTGTTGCCTTTTAGGACCTGATATTTTCGTAGACATTAGATATAAGCATAGGGTGCCACTCTGAATGGAATTGTGGTTGCCGACGGTCGGTGTTTATCGAAGAAGTCCCTTCAGTCGTTATTATGCCCGCTCTGTCTTGTTGTACTGGTACACTTGTACTACCTTGCCGCCGGCCAACAAAAACCATCAATTGCCAATTGCTCCTTCGTTCTTGTCATATTGTTGCACTTTTCATCGCCCATCGTGTCATTCAATCCTTTACTAGCGAGTATTACTACTCTACTCGTACTCGTATTGCTTGTACTGTGCTACTAATGGTGATGTACCGTTGGTCTCTACCAGTGGATATGATCGCAAACCAACACCGGCGCATAATAAGAGTATCCATCACAGCCTACAGACATTCAGGTATCCCATTCAACCCTATTAGCTACAAAACACCCGACCGTCCTCGCATAAAAATAATCCAAATGGTAGTCACCCATTGAAATCGAAGGAAAAGCAAGTGTACACTCCCTGATAATAGACATTTCAATCGTCTTTTTTGCTTTAGAAGCCCTCCACTGCGTTCTCCTGCGGCCACTGATTGCCCATCATACCGAGCCCGAGACCCATACCCGCACGAACAGCCTTCTGCAAGACCAATTATCAACACGTGTTGCTTCATACATGTTCAGCTGGAGAGAAAGCAACTAACCTGGAGATCAGAAATAGAGGGCTGGGCGGCATACTTGCCAGGAAACATGCTCGCCATAAGTTGTTGGGTGAACGCATCGGCGGAAACATTTTGCTCTTGCCCTGGAACAACACCGTGACCCATTTGAAGCGGGTTGAACATGCCATTGAAAGCCTCAGGGAGCATGGGATTGAACCTCTGATTCTGACTCTGAGGCGAGACTTGCTGAGGAGGACGTGGCAAAGCGGTAGCAGTGTCAGGTTGCTGCATGGGATGCTGGAAAAATTGTTGTGACCAGTTCAACAACTGTTGGTTGAAGTGATTAGTCTGAGAGGGTACAGTGGGCATGCCATCCTTGGGAGCTTCGACGATGCTAGCAGCGCCTTGGGAAGAAGACGGAGAAGGAGTGTGGTTGTAGACCGTCTGAGGCTCGGTGGCTGACATGGGAGGAGTAAGGACAGTAGTGTGAGCTTGCGAACCGACAGGAGAAGTTTGTGAAAGGGTATCGGAAGCGCTGTTGACGAAACCGTTGGCGGGATTCATACCATAGCCAAACTCGTTCCACATGCCGTTGTTGAGAGGCATAAACTTGTTGTCCTCGATAGGGGTGGCCAAAACCGGGCCATCCTCCATCTCACCATCACCGTCCTCTTCACCATCAACGCTGACAAAGTTCCCAAAGATCTCCTTTTCAACAGCAGTAACCTCGTCCATCTCTTCCGTCCAGGCAGAACACTCCTTCAAGGCACAGCCACTAACACTTCTCCATTCATTCACCTCCCTTAGAAGCTCATCCCGCTCGATGCGAACTTGCTTCAGTAATTTGGCGGCAAGAAGGCGCTGTTTCCTCTGGTAAGTCAAGTGAGAGATAGAGCCGTTTACGATAGCGCTCTTGGAGGGTCGGCGGGAAGAGGCGAGAGAAGGAAGAAGACGGGCGAGGTCGAGGAATTTGCTGTTAAGAGTCTCTCTCCGAGCACGTTCAATAGCGTTGTGTTGAGATCGCTTCTCAGCAGTGTTCACGCGCTTGCGGGGCTTGCTGGTCTTGGGCTTGCCAGTGTTAATTAGAGGAGTAATGGTGGTGCCGGCAAGTGCAGTTGCGGGAGCGGAAGGAGAGGTTCCAAGGACGGGAGAGGTGGCGGTAACGGAAGAAGAAGAAACTGGGGAGAGAGTAGCCATGATGTGCTGTAGTTGTGTAGACATAGTCTCTTGCGAGAAAAAAAAATATATCTTGCTGTTGTTGTTTCTGTCGTCAAAGAAGAGGTGCCGCGAGACGGATCTCAAACGTGCACAAGGGGGTCGGAAAAAAGGCGCTGAGATAGGTGTCTATGCACCCAGCTTGGAAGTTGAGCGCGAACCCTTGTCGCAAACTCGGGGTGAAGTCGTGTGGCAACAGTCAAAAGATGATTATCGAAAAAAGTTGAAGCCTGTTGAAGGTGGCAAATGAAACTTTCGTGGAGCGGCGAAAATTGTCGAGAGGAGGTGCTGGACTGGGTCGCGAGCGCTGTATGTATGTGCCGGGTAATTGGTAAAAGACAATATGAAGTTAGAGGATGTAGCAAAGTATCGTTATTATCCAGTGGTAAATCGGAATTTGATGGATGGACGATGGGCGCAGATTCGAGAAGATCGACGCAAATCGGGCAGGTCCGGAGTTGGAAGGAGGTCGCCGCAAGAAGGAGTAGTCGGATCAAAAGGAATCCGGTCGGAAGTCCATTATGCACGGCATGGTGGCGAGTACAAGATTAAAATGTCGAGCAAACGAAAGGGTGAAGAAAGATGGTACAATCAGCATCCAGTACAGTAGGTGATGTAGGGTCACGAGACACCAAGAGATAACGGCATTGTCCAAGACTACGGCACAGTAGCGCTTCCCAGAAGTCAGGGTGCAAGATATATGCTTTGCGTTACATTGCTCATGGGTATGCAGGCCATGGATGGCTAGCAATGAAGTAACGGAATGCAAATGGATGAGAGGAAGGACAGATAGTGGCGGCGACGGATGGCGCTAAGATGCCGTGGATGGGTGTCCGCGCACGACAATCACCCAAGCTTCCGCTGATACGTCGGCACGTCTACTCGTCCATCTTCGACCCGTATGCCTACATCTTCAAAGTTTGACACGCCCAATGACTAGAAGGACCTTGGTCAAGCCTTGACCCACCTCCCAGTCCTTCCTCCATGTCGCACAAATCCTTTCCTCGATCAAAGATAAGGCCGGAACCCAACACTCACGAGCAAGCGGTATCCAAAATCACAGCAAGAGGGGTTGGCGGAGCAGGTGTCTCGTTGTTGAACGAGAGGCTGAGGCGCTGGCACTGGCTTCTCTGTTGGCTTTGTCGCGAATGCGGCTTGGTTTAAGAAAGAGAAGAAAGAAGGAAAAGGATTTGGATTTGGGGCAAAAGGGGGGCAGAATCATCCCAAGGGTTTTTCGCTGTGCCGTCGCGTTTGTCCGGCCAAACGGTTCAAGTCAGCAGCAGATGCCAGCGCTGGGCGTCGTATCTGCTGCCCATCGTTGGGAATCTGCAAACTGGGAAGGGCATATTTGTCCTCAGGGATTAGAGAGCGACATTCAGGGATTACCCTTCAAATATCTGCCGGGATGGCCGGAATGAGGGCAAATCCTTTGCTCATGCGCCGTCCGGTTTTCAAATTTCAAAAAAGTCAGGGTGGCTAGCTTGACCTGAATTCCCTGATTCCTCCATTATTCTTTTTGTCTAGTTTCTGTTCTGTTCTTAGCTTTTACAAAACATAAGACGCTCGTGATGTCGTTGGAACCTAATCATACCTTCATTGACAATCCACAGTTTGCCTATCAATCAGTATGTTTCAGTTACGGCTGCTGCATGCACAAAACTAAGAACCGCATCACAGATTACCGAGAGGTAGAGGTTGTTTGGGCCAGATTTACTCAAGCTCCCAAGCGAAAAAACCCCGAAAAAATCCCGCTATGACCTCAATCTGCCCGAATAGGCCCCGTCCTGGACATGCCCTGGCGGCATTGTCCGGTGCCGCTTAACTAATAAATAAATAAATAACCAAATAAATAAGCCACGTTTCAGTGCTTTCTTTTTTAAAATAGTGAGCGGGCGGTTTAGTACGTATACGTACAATCAATTAAATTACATCTATCTAAATACTCGCACATATCAATATAACTCCAGCGCTCTAACTGGTGTGATCTCAAACATGATAAAAGTATATGTATGATCACCGCCAATCGCTCCAAATTCGCCTCAATTGCATGCTCAATTGCGAACAAAGCGTCAGGAACTCCTCTTTGTTGTTGACTTCAGCCATCAACTGCGACGGTCTCCCCAGATGACGGGCCTCATTTAACGCGCCGTCTTCATCCTCTTCATCATCAATATCATCCATGACAACATCATCTTGTTCCGCCTGACCGTTGATATCCAGTTGATGTGCTTTCCCAGGAGAGATTCCTTGTATTGCTTGACCGTCTTGTGCTTGTTTGTCTTGGGTGGCAGGATATGGTTCACGGTTGACCTGGACACCGATTTTTTTCTCTCTGTCAAGATGAACGCGGTGGGGTATGTCATTACTTACGGAAGTGATTCTTCGGAAGGCGAAAGATCCAGTCAGAGATGTATACAGCCGCATTTGCGAGGCCACGGTAGCGCTGGAAAAAGCCCGATTCAAACGTCACGCGAAAAGAAGGGATAAGATCCTGCAGCCATCCTGTTGAAAAGTTCATGCGGTTGCAACAGATCCCATTGCTTGTTCTTAGTGCTGTACTGGCCCTGGACATTCTTCTCGAGGTTGTTTCTATGATAGATGGCGATACCATACATAATTGTGCACGAATCCATGGATCTATGATGCTGTCCATCGGCTGGAAGTCGCGTCCCTTGGGTGTTCTTGGTACCTGGCATGATGAGCACTGTAATTCTGACCAGTGAAGGGCTGAAAGATAATAACAGATGGAGGTGAATGGATGAATAAAAGACCAACAAGTCAAGACAAAATCGTACAGGATACAGGCGAAAAAAAGCTTGCATAGGTGAGAAAACCAGCAAACCGGACGCAATTACAACCGGCGGGTCGTCGAGAGGTTTTATTGCGGGGTTCGGTCTCAATTTCGGTCATTTTGACACTCATCAGAAAACGTGAAAAAAATATTGATTTAGAACTAAGCAGGGCGCAACACGAAACGGTTAAAGCGGCGGCATTTCAGATCGGCGGTCGGTAATCAACAAAGCCTTTTGGGGGCGTAGAAAGCGCAAGGTGGAGGAAAGTGCTGACGTATTTACCGGTATTTGATTGGGCCGTCGCCTATCAGTGCTCTTACTTATTATATGATGAGCTTCGGATGCTTTCGTTCAAAACGAGAGATGAAAGATGAAAAAAAAGAAGCGATGACGATGATGAAGATATTTTCAAAAGCTGTGAGACAGCAGATGACCGTCTAACGTCTAATCAAGGAGAAGGAGAGGATAGGGAAAGACAACAAGGAAAGAAGGGGAAAGACGCCACCACCGTCAGCGATCCTTGCGAACCCCGCCCGACGACGCGAGCGTTTCGATGATTCGATAATCATTGACATGACGACACCTTTCGTCTACGATGATGACAAAAAGATGTGTATAGAAGTGGAAGAGGAACAATATGAAGAAGCGGTAGAATATTGCCGATATATGAAGCATGGATCACGAGAAAGGCAGAAGAAGAAGGTCAGGTGATGGATGGGCCACCAAGGGCATGCGAAAATCAATGTGAAAAAGCCTTCTTAAACCATCATGTATGCAACATGATTGGGGCTACCTCATGTAATTCCTTGTTTATCGTTGATTGATCTCCTCTTCATCATTCATCCTTCATTGCTGCACAATTCTGCGAGCCGCATACGCCATACACGTACGAATTATGAAGGAAGAATAATGTTATCTGCTTATCAGCCGACGGGATCAATCTTACAGTTTATAGTAGTCCGAGTTACGTTCGTTGTCACGGACCAGCGAGGGCGGGGTGCACTTGCGCCGTCTATTATACCTCCTGTCTTATATCGACCGTTGCAATGCTCGGGCACAGCGGTGCCCCCTGCCTACTGCCCGTTTGACTTCTGGGGCCAACTTCCATACTCCGAATTCAGTTTTCTTGACTCTCGACTGGTGACATCATCCTTTTAACGAATAGCAACAAACAAGGGCATGCAATGCCAGATACTAACGAATAACCCTCCTGCCCCGCCAGTGCAGCCAACTCCGTGATTCTCTACGTTTTCTGACCTTTCTATCCTAGTTCTCTCTCCGGCAACTCTCGGCAAAATTCACTTATCACTATTCTTGCGCCATCCATTCGTAATGACAGACAACAACATGGTTGAATGAGTGGCTTATCATATCGATCACAACAAGTCCCACCGGCGAGATCAGTCACCTCGCCCTTCCTCTTGGCCGTCCATACGCAGACCCTTAATAATACCTTCGCCTTATTTCTATTTCATATACCATGTATCTTGTGCTACATTCCGGTCAAGGGCATGTCAAGCTATTATACTTGTAGCTCAAAGCTTGATGATGCAGATTTCGAATTTCGAGTCTCGTCAGATCAGGCCACATTACCTCCAGATTACTGCTCACTGCAAGATGATAGGAATTAATAGAACACCTTGAAGATAAGGCCATATCTCATATCAGTCCGATGCTGCGAACGGAAGCGAAAGATGGGACGTCGCAGGGTGCTTCTTGAGATAGACTGGCCCTCACGCTTCGCAGTTAACTAACTCGTTTGCCGAACCGTGCATGTTGAAAAGTGCATATCATTTTACAATTTAAGTTACTGTTGATGATTTTCAAGCAGTAGAACGTCCGCTTGGAGTCCAGGGTCGTTTACAACACTAACCAGGATCTCCTTTATGCCTTCACTATTCTGGGCGTTGATAAGCGATAAGAAGCCTGATATGCCGATGAGGGGGTCTATTTTTGACCTCGTCCCTCGTTCGCGAGCCTACGCTGCCACGAATGGCATATCACCGAACATTTAGAGTGTGAAGCAGAGCGCAGATGTGTGGGATCGTCTTATTGTATAGAAACACCTAGCAGACAATGGTCGATTCAACTTTTGAGGCTGGTAGTACGAGTAACTATAAGTATCTCCGCCGCCACCATCGATCCTGCTTATCCTCGATCTCTGCCTTAACTGATTAATGTTACCGACATATACATTACTATCGCTTACTTATCGTGTCTCGTACACCTTTTCGCCCGTGTCTCTGCAAGTGCCCCATCATGTGTCATAAATGCACGTGCATGTCTCAATCACCCCCAGGTCATAGTTTGCAAAACTTAAAATTTAAGATTCGGTGGGTATTCAGGGTGATCAAAAGCACCGCTAACTCTTACATCAATGCCGACATCTTGACACTCCTCCTCACCGCACTCAAAGACCCTTCGTTGAACTTGTATATCGGTCGGAACTTCTTTTTCGGTGGCGCTTGTGGTCTCACGCCGTCTGCGGTGACTGTAATAAGAGAAAGAAATCCTTATCAGCGGACATTTTCCCGACGATATAAACGGGGCATGCGCGCCTCACGCTTACCATCTTCCTCGATAACAGCGACCGTTCGTCCGAAGAAGTCCGTCACAGGCTGGAATAAGGTCAATGCTGCCCATCAAAAAAAGTCACACAGACAGTACCTACCAGCAACGCTTTTTCCTCAGGCTTCTTTGCTATGTTTCCCATCAATCCGTACGCTTTTGCAAATCCATCAGCTCCCGTGTCCGAAGCCTCGGTATCGGCTCCGCCTCGCTTTTGGGCCAACTCGGCATCCATCTAACCAGCACCCGCGTTTTAGTAGAAGAAGGAGCAGAGTCGTCAAGGAACACTTACAGCTTGAGAAATGAGTTGACGGATCATGAATCTCGATGCTAAGATGTCTTCGGCTCGTTTCCCATCATAATGAACAAAGACATCGATTGCCCTATAGCCGAACAATATTCAGTCCTGTCTGGCAGCTCTGTGACGGTTAAATGACTCACGGTTCAAGCCGCATCATTGGCTGACCATTCTCAGCCTTTTCCTTGTAGAATGTAAGACCGAGTGGGATCATCAATTCAACCAATCTCTCGAGAACCGCTTTCTCCGCCGGCTTGACGATGTTTGCGTTCACCTAGTTGTATCAACATTAGCTGCAGCCAGAAGTGAACAGTCCGTTTGAAGACTTTACAGGCTTAAGAGGCGGTGAAATGATTCGCATGAGGAAAGGAATAAGTTCGGTGAGCGTCGTACTGGTGGTGAACATGGAGCGCAATATAGGAGGAAGGACATTCTTGAAAGCCGTCGCAACCTCTTCATTAGAAGCACGTGTTTGATACGCCTGTACGTTATTAGCAGGGGTACATTGACAACTTCGAGACACCTACTTCATAGTCAATCTTGGGATACTCTGTTGGTTTTGAACTGTTGCCTTGTGACGCCAGGTGCGGATACCAAGCTCCCACTCCCCATGGCATGTACCCCAACAACTCCCATTCCTGTTCACTTGTAACTCTCGCTTGTAGCCTGTCAGAAAACGCCAGCCATTCGTGAACTTTTGTCAAGTTTTTCATCGTCCCATCCAATGGTTTGAGGTTCGGGTAATGTTCGAAGGCGCCTAAAAGAAGTTTGTCGTACTCACCGCAAGAGTTGATGATAGGGATAATTCGTGGAAGGTAGCGGGTATCGTCAATGCTTCCTTGTGCGCGTCGCTTCTTGGCAGCAAGGGGAATGAAAATGGCGTTCCACGCTGTTTGGAGGGTGGTGCTGGTGTCTTTGAGACCTAGAGATGTCGCGCGAATAGCTTCTTCTGTAACCACCGACGATCTGCTTTTAATGAACTAGATGCCTGACTGTTAACTTCTGCGACTTTGATTGACGGCTGACACGTACTTGCAATGTGTTGAGGCAGCTTCGAACATCGCCGCTCGTCATCTCCACCAGAGTATTGAGCGAACGAGTATCCGATTGAAGACCTTCTCGTTTGCAAATATCTCGTAACCTTACGACCAGAGATTGAGCTTGTGGCTTGCGGAACCTGATAATCCTCGCGTACGACCTTAGAGGACGCAAGGCTGGTGCGTAAAGATCGTTGCAAATACATATGATAGGCCTTCTCAGCGGCTTTGCCGGAGTGTTGGATTTTTTTTTCGCAGGCACGTCCTGAATCAACTTAATTAATGCCTTGATGAACCCACTCTCTCCACCTCCAGCACCGTCAATCTCATCTATGACTACACATGTCGGTTTGCCCTCCGCTCCCAAGCTAGTACCAGCATCAACGGCATTGCGAATTCTTGTTTGTACCGTCTGGTAACTTCTATCGTCCGAGGCGTTGATCTCGAGGATGCGATACCCAGCATGGCGGGCCACGATAGATGCCAATGTGGTTTTACCGTATCCCGGCGGGCCGGAGAGAAGAAGAACACGTTCATGAGGTCGCCCAAGGGGGTCTACAGCGAATGGCTTGGAGTCGGAGGCATCGAATGGGCGTTTCTTTGCTTGGGGCTGTTGTCTTTTGAAGACACATTTGTCCCATTCCTTGAGCCATGACATAACTTCGCGATGCACGCGCTAACGGTTTTATCAGCCTCTACCAGGGATCGTATGTAATAAAAGCTTACATCTTCGCCAAGCAAGTCGGTGAACTTTTTGGGCCTGTACTTGTCCACCCACATCGTCGTTCCCATCTGTATTTTCTTCGTCTGCCCCTCAAATTCCTCGTCAATTTGCCTTTGCAGCCTTCTGTCATCAATTTTGGGTCTAACAACAGCGATCAGAAATGATGTGACCTACTTGAGAGCTTTTTCTCGAGATTTGAGCTCGTTGACCTGATCGAGCAACTTGTGCAGTGGCACAGTTAAGAGTTCGCCAGCTTTTCCTTTCCCGCCTCGTTGTTGCAGTTCCTAAGTTAAGTCAGCCAATACACCTCTTGAAGGGATAAAAAAGTACACAATACACACTAAGGGAGATATGGCTTGGGGTTTCCATCTTCTCTGGAAAGTAATCATGTCACCATCAGCCGTTGCAGCCATAAGAGAAGGCAGGGTGCAAGGTCGTGTTTGTTTGACGAGCCCACTTTGTGGCTCCTTTTCTTTTGGCAGCTGATCCAGAGATATAGCAGGGATATCTAAAGGAGGAGTAAGGGTTACTCGTGAGGCTACCCCGGGTGAGCAACTGCAAGCTTTTGGCGAGACTAACAGAACCTACAGGATGCGACAGGCACGTCAAAGTCGAATATACCGTTTGACAAGAATTCGTATCCTGTGGTTTCTTTATCCTTCCCCTTTCCACTAATCCTTGATTGAGTCTGCTCGTCATTTCCGTCATCTCTCCCCGACGGTTCATCCTGTAATTCCGCAAATTCTCTCTCCATCTCCATCACTGCCATCTCATCTTCCCAGTTTTCGTCCGGTTCAAAATCTGGAGGCGGCGTAGGTATACGAGGAGCTGTAGGCCTTGATATTCCTTCCCTTTCCATAAGCAAGGTCGCGGTACTATTAGACACATCGTTGTTGGTAGAAACCGCCGGGGCAGAGGATGTCGGAGACGCGTCCTGATCCTGTCGGGTTAATTGAGGCTGAGGTTGCAGTCCAAAGTCAAAGTCGAAAATATCGGTAGGCTCGAATACGAGAGTTTCGGGTGATGCTTCAAGCATGTTGGGAAATTCTGCTTGAAGGTCTTGAGGCCTAATAAGATAAGTGTGATGAGATGGGAAGCACTTGACGAAAGAAGAATTGGACAATACGACGGACGCGTCGCGTCGAGAAAACATTAGGCACGGAACAAACTTCCGACTTCCTCACGGCGGGGCCAGAGTTCTTTACATAATGCAAATTCTTGAGCCCATGAACAAAACTAGCGAGAGACGGAGTACGATTAAAAGGCTATAATATGAATAAATGGGACAGGAGCGAGAATACTGAAGAGAACGACCCCCCATTGGTTTTATACATCACGCTCTAGAATTCGTACAAGTCAGGTCTATCATGCCTCAACGCAATTTTCTGTGGCTGATCTTTCCCTCGCGGTCCATGATCATGCGTATGTGAGTGCGCGTGGTCATGCTTCGATCCGTCTCCTCCTTTACCAACAATGATAACCTCCTCTTCCCCTCCGAATCTCACCCGAGCCCGAGGCTTTGATGGTTTCTTATCCTGGTCGGCTCCTCTTGGTTTATCATCGACTCCTGTCTGGGGTGTGGAGGCAAGAACAGGCTGAGAGGGTTCGATACCACTGGAAGGTATTGTCATTGTAGGATGAGAATGTGCGTGTGAGTGCGTCGCGTCAGCTCCATCCAAAGCTTCTCTCACATCCCCTCCAGTCCGTCTCTCCCCCACACCCCCTTCCACGCCCAGATGAACCGTCTCCACCACAAACCGTTTCCTCTTCAGTCTGAACCCAAGATTATTCTCGCCCGCACCGCCACCGCCGCCTGACGATGACGCCGATGTTGATGATTGGGAGACGCCGAGCAAAGTGGAGTGTTTCAAGGTAGAAGGAAGAAGGGCGTGGGTGGTTGGATAGGAGTGGAGGGTGAGGAGACCGTGGGTTGGGAAGAGGGGTGGTAATGTGGGGTCATCTGTGCTCATAATTACTCAAAATGTTTATTAATTGGACTCTGTACCTACCGGCGAATCCCTTGAGTTCAACACATGCGTCCACGCCCCACGACAGACGCCTCACAATACTTTCTCTTTCATTACCCATCGAAAGGATAAGACTCGCGGGAAGCGTTATCAGAGCTGAAGCTGGCTTGGTCTTCAACAGCTCTCGAAGAGAATGAATGAATCGATGTATTTCCTGAAACCGGATACGGAGATATTAGGGACATTCCGATAATCTGTTCTCGAGCACAGACTCACGCTCATGGAAATATGCCCCCAATCAAGACTTCCAAGCTCATGCACAGCCAGTCTCGTCGCTCTCCCTTTATCGGCATGCTGCAACTTTTCCCACACACCTTTCAACACTTCATCCAGAACACATGATCGAGAAGTACTCGGCTCATCAGAATTGATGGCCACGTACGACATTTGACCAGATTCTTGCATCAGGGAAAGGGCTTCCGGTGGGATGGTAGTCATAAGAGATAGATTAGATCCGTTGCCTACGTATCATTAATCAAAACCAATACCCCGTCAGCCAGTCTACGCAAGACGGAATTTTGAAACTCTTCGACTTACCCTTCACCGTGGTCTGAAACTTGCCCATCTTCTCATATCTCCACGCAATTTTCCTCTCACCACCTTCCACCCCTCCTTCGCCTTCACTTTCACTTCCATCTCCAGATACTCCGCCTTCCGTCCACATACACCCTTTCACCACGGCCTCTCCCTCCTCCTTCTCCCCGACCAGCACCCCCGCCTGACCCGACGCCAAACCCTGAGCGATCCAGTATCTCTCCAGTAACCTACCCCACGCGGACTGGGTATCTGGAGCGAGGACGAGAAGGATAGAATGAAGGGGTAAACCGCCGCCGAGAAGGTCATCCATTGACGGAAGGCCGGTTGGGAGCAGAGGTAAAGAGTGAATAGGGGACGGTGTCGTACCCGGCGGAGGGGGGTTGGCCACTGGAATTCGGCGAGTAAATGATGGCATTTTTACTGCGTGAGAAGAAGAGTATGGCAAATGCAGTCAAGGTGAACAAAAATGAAGTTTGTTCGTCGGTGCTCGCGTCGGCGTCGATGACGGGAACTTGGCCAATTTCGGCTCATCGAGGTGGAGGTTCCTTTGCACCTATTACGTAAAAGCATAACAATATGAATAACAATGAGCCGAACTCGAGCGATTGACGTGAGCTGTTCAAATTCTTGTAGGCAGATGTAGATAGGTAAATATGCGATATTTGGATCGTAGACATCGTGCATCGTGTACACAGACGAAAACATGTAGATAACGAAAGGGACATGGGGTATCGTTACAAACGTAAAAAAAAGGTATACGTCCTTTCCACTGCCATCAAACATCCAGTTAGTGGTTCATGGGAAAGAAGATGGAAAAAGATTGTGAGAAAAGAGACAAAGTAAAAGGAACTACACACAGCCCGTGTTTATAAAATTGAGAGCGCAACGGAAACGAAAAATAAGAGATATAATGGTAGATACTATGATATAAGGTTCGTTATGCGCGTCAATATTTCAAAATTTCAATTGTCCTGCACAGCCAGTGTTCGTAAACAAGTTCGAGAGAGTGATAGGATGGGGAAGATAAGATCTAACTCTGGAGGGCGGCCTCGACCACGAGCTGACCGTACTGGGCAGCAAGAGCGTTGATCATCTCAAGGTTGCCGGTAACTTCGACAGAAACTTCTGATGACCCGCTGTTTGCGCTGCCGCTGACACCAGTATCGGAGGAAATGGTAGCAGAAACACTGCTGTTGGAAGCGTTGCTCACAATGGCGAAAGGGTTGGTAGAGTTGACGGCCGCAGAAGCGGAAGAGTACGCGGATGAAGTGATGGTGCTGCTAGGCGCAGAGGAGCTGTAGGTGGAGCTCTCAACCCAGACGGAGGTGGAAGTGGAAGAAGGAGCCACCCAGGTGGAGGTGGGTGTGGTCGAAGTAGAGGTTTCAGCGGGCGAAGAATACCACTGGGTGGTGGAAGAAGGAGTGGGTGAGGTGGAAGGCTCGACCCACTCAGGGGTGGACGATGACGAAGGAGGAATCCAGACGTAAGTGGAAGTCGATGAGGAAGAAGGAGCAACCCAGGTGGAGGTGGGGGGTACATAAGTAGAAGTGGGAGTTTCAGAGGTGGTAGTCGCGGCAGGAGCCTACAAAAGATGTGTCAGTAGGAATTTTGCGCGGAGTTTTGTAAAGACAGCCCAACTCACATCGTCGTCAAACCACCAAGTGATTTGAATAGTACCGGCGTCATAATCAGCGAACCGGGTGAAAAGGCCGGGAGACAAGTCAAGGGATCCATAGTCACATGTAGGGCATTCGTCTGTATGTTTGTTAGCAAAGGAAACGCCTCAAATATCAACTAACTCACCAAGAATCTCAACACCGCTGACAGTGGTAGAGCCCATTTGGATGGTAATGTACTTGAAGCACTGAGGACCGGGGTCTGCATGCGTGAGATCCATCAGCACATGCCTTTTTTTACTTTTTTCTGGAAATTTGATTTTCCGGCATAAAGAGATTCAAGGACTCGTACTTACATCCACTACCATACTGCGCAGAGTTCAACGCAACCATGTAATCGCTGTCTTGAGAGTTCAAACCACAAGCGCCCAAACCTGTGTAGTAAAAGGTTCCAACGCCGGTATACGTTGTCCCTCGGGGAGTGAGGGTCCTATTGTCAAAGTGGTCGCGCTCAACAATGGTTCGATTGTCATAATGGTTATCCCTCTCGACGATGGACGGGGATTCTTCAGCATCGCGGCCATGAATATGCTCGTAATTCTTTCGAGCTCGCTCGTGAGCGCGGCGGTGGGGAGGGTTGTGGGCAGCGAGCGCAAGAATGGGGAGGAGCTGGAAGAGGGCGAGGAGGGCGAGCATGGTCGGTGGGTGTATCGAGTTAGTTGATGTGCTGGATAGTCGGATTACGATATGTATGGAAACCAAGTAAAGAGCGTGTATAAATGAATGTGATGTTGATGTATATGGTGTTAATGATGTAAAGGAGAGGGTTTCTGTTATGAAATTGCAAAGGAGACGAACCGTGCAAACAACAAGCCCCCATCCGCGACTGTGACAACTGCCCCTGAGAGGTCATCCGCGTCGCCTTCAAACATAAAACGCCGAGTGTGGCACTCCTTGCTGACACCTACTATGTATTATAATACGTCCAGGGAGAGTCGAATACGTAAGATTGCCATCCGCAGTTAAATAGCAACTCACCTCGACAACGAACGAAACATGCATGTACTACCTTTCATCTGCCATACGACGGGGTGCATACGACGGCCAAGACTTCATTGAGTGTGACGACATGACAACAATTCTACAAGGTACTTTTTTAGATTGGATGACGTGAGTCAGTAACCAGATAGTAAGTTCAATTGTTACAAGGACGGAGTTAGTTCTTAGTGTTGTGAGCGAGGTGTCTATAAATGCATGAAAAGAAGAAACAAAACAAAAAACCTACAATAGAAGCCTATAGAAGATTATAAGCACAGCCATGCCACCAAACAGCCTCTCTCCGAATCTTCAGGTGCTCCCATTGGTTCGCTCATCATTCAACAGTTAGGTAGATAGTGGGATCTGAATATGTCAAGAGAGCAGGCGATTGACGTTTGGTGGTTGTACGACTCGGGGCATCAGCAAACTTACAAATATAATGAAAATGCATGATTATTACCCTCCGTCATCTACCCAGGAGCACTCTACAGGATCCACTAATCAATATCCTCACCACCCTTCCTTCTCCTCTGCTTCTTGGCCTCCCTATGTCTCCTTTTCCACGCTTGGGTCAACTCGCCTCGTTCCTTCTCCCATAGCCCTTTCATGGCCGCCTCGCCCTCTCGGGGCTGTCTGTGGAAGCCCATAAGGGGAAATTCTTGCTCTTCCCGACCCTGCTCCTGACCGTAACCATTGGGACCATAGCCCTCTTGATCATAGTCATATTCCTCCATTTCCTTCGTAAGAGGTTTAGGCACGCCGAAATACAACTCGTTGAACGGGTTCCGGGATTCTCCTTTCTTGCCCTTGGTTCTTTCCGCCGTTTCTTTGTCCATAGGGATGGCGAAAAACATGGGGGTCTCGGCAGCGTTCTCCAGGTCCAACTTGACTTTTCCTCTTCCACCTTCCATCATTGACAAAGGTTGAAGCTCGTCCTCCTCCTTTTGTGCAGCGATGGCACCGGGGACAGGGAGAGGAATGTCGAGTTCGTCATCGAGCTCGAGATCTTCGGCGAGGTTTGCAAGGAGAGAGAAGCCGGTGGCAGATTGAGCGGCGGAAGTGGAAGGGCCGGAGAAAAGGGAGGTGGAGGGGGCAGTAGGTGCAAATAGGTCTTTGAGAGTGGTAGGTTTTGAGGATTGGGGTTTTGCATAAAGGGCAGATGGAGACTTGTCGGAATCGTCCGATTCAGAGTCTGAACTTGGATCAGAATCCGAATCCGAATCAGAATCAGAATCAGAGTCATTGGAGTCAGAATCAGAATCAGAATCAGAATTGCCGGAGTCAGAGTCATCAGAGTCATCAGAGTCATCAGAGTCATCAGAGTCATCTGAATCATCTGAATCGCCATTCGAATCACCGTTATCATCGTCCTGCTCATCGTCATCGCCTGAACTGCTGCTAGATCCTGACTCAGAGCTAGAGCTTGCCTCCTGCGAGCTCTGTTTCTCATCCCCATTCCCCGTAGGTGGGTCCACGTCCATCTTATCATCATTTGAGCTGGACTCGTCGCTACTGCTGCTTCTTTCCTCGTTTGATGAGGGGTTCTCCGCATCGTCCTGAGGTTTCCCGCTTCCCTCTACCATAAACACTTCGATCATAGGCTCATGCACTTTGAAATTCTCCTCCCCGATCACTTCCGCCTCGGCAGGCGCCTTTTCCCTCTCCTTCTTCTTGCCTCGTCCAATCTCAACGTCCTCCCCATCACTATCATCATCACTATCATCTTCCAAAAAACCCTTCCATTCGTTTATAGTGAGCTTCTCCATCCGTGTGGACGCAGGCCCTTCAAGTCCGCCAAGGAGGGATCCAAGGACGTTAAGAGCGGCGGATTTTTCTGTACGAACCTGTTGAATGAGAGGAGCAGGTACAGCAGGGATGGGAGGGGCGGGAAGACATTTGGGTGCAGGTACGGGGATTGCGTCTGGGATAGGGGGAGAAGCAGAAGAAGGGGTAGGGGATGGTGAAGTTAAAAACTGATCCTCTTCGGGTACTGTACGCGTGGGGAACAGCGGGGAAGGAGCCTGAAGAGGTGACCCGGAAGCGGATGTGAAAGACGAAGATGAGACTGATAATTCTTCTTGTTCGAGGCCTTCAGCGGGGCGTGTGGAGAAGAGAGGCGATGAAGGTTGCTGAGGTTCATCGTCACTTTCTTGTGAAGAGGTAGGTACGGGAGAACCTAAATGGTTTTTGTGCACAGGGAAGAGAGGGGAACCTTCTCTATCGGCCGCCAAGTGTCTGGTGCCAAACAGTGGCGAGCTAGCAGCGCTACCTGCGACAGGAAGATCATCACTGCCCAAATCGAGATCGACTTCGATGTCATAGCCGTCCGCTTCAACACGCCTCCTTTTACCACGTACGACTTCTTCCTGAACGACTTCGCCGTTAACAGTTTTCTTCCATACACCAATGGGCACCTTGCCATCTTCCGCCGTCTCTTTCTCGTCGTCCTCTTCAAACTCTTCATATTCCCATTCACCCTCTTGTTGATTTGGTCTAGCAACCTGCTCTTCTGTAGAAAACAAAACCATCTGAGAGCCCCACTGAATCGGGTTGATAACTTTCCGGAAAGATCTTGCAGGAGGCAAACGAGCTCTTCTTCTTGAGTTTTCCTTTCTCTCAACAACGCCGATAGGCCTTTCCGCACGCATACAAACGGGTCTCACCAGTCGCGTTGCCTTGGTATCACCATTTTCGATGTTGAGAGCCACCCAGAACTTTTTCTTCTCTGCTCGTTTGACATCAACGATGATCATATCCTGGGCCTCTTTACCGACATCTTCGCCCCTTGATAACATAACTCTCTTTCGCTTCCTCTCAATCTGCTTAGCTTTTAATCCGGGATCCGAGTTGTTGGCAGCGTTGATAGCAACATCGAAACGGGGTTTAGCTTCGGCAATACGGAGAAGAGCGCCACGCCAATGGGACCCGGACATGATGTTGAGACAGCGTCTGAGCTGGGCAGGTGTGGTTTCAAGGGTCAAAAAAGTGAATGGTCTAGGGTTTCCTGATAGTGAATTAGCAAATAATGATAAATATATAAACGTAAGACATACCGAGAGCGTCGGGCTGCAACTCTTCGACATCTTTCACAGTTCCGAAGATGGAAAAGCGGTCTTTCAAGTGGATGGTGGTAATTTCCGGCTTAAGACCTCCGATATGGAGTCGTTTCGTTATTATCTCTGCGCTAGCCATGCTGTTGCAGGCTGAATATTTGTCTGTTTGGGGAGTCTAATGAATTACTTTGTACACCATTGCAAGTTGGTACGTATCTCGAAAGTTGTGAAGAAATCTAATCTCGTCACGTGACCGGACATCATTACCTGGAACGTCGGAGATCGAACCACTGGCAATGATTTCTTTGATCACTTTGTTTTCGATTTATCTGTATGTATGCTTGGTCGGCAGCATCGCTGGTAGCTCAAGACTGAAATCCTCAGAATCGAAGTGATTTATATCAAGGATATTACCATCGGCATCTTGAGCGATAATACGAACGGAACGACGTCGACTACGTGGATCGTCGGTGGGTATTTTTTAGTCGTGGAAAGCTGTCGGAGTGGCTGCTGGACCGCACTTGGTCTTTGCATTCGAGACCTGAGAGTTACTTATAAATTAATGATTCAAAGGAGTGTAGAATACCTCATAAATGGTCCTTACTCGCCGTCAAGCTGTTTCAGCATCTTCAACGCCTCCGCCCAACATGCCTGAGACAACCCCTTTACTCCCAAAACCAGGGGAGACATGCGAGGATGGAGAGCGGAAGACAATCTCCTACGAGGAGTCCCTGATGCTGCTACCCTGGCAGACAGATAATGATTATATTAGACATGGGTATAGAAGAGCGACACCCTCGATTCGAAAGTGCTTATGGAGTGCAGTAAGCTGTAAGTCAATTTTTTGTTGAGGTGAACTATCATACTAAGTCTTTCACAGACCTTCACAACGAGACAGGTTTGTTTAACCCTCTTGTGGTTGACAGGATAGTATAAACATTTACTCTCCCACAGTAAACATCCACTCCCATTCTGTTGGTGCTGTCTTCTTTCTCTCGCTCCTCCCCCTTCACCTCATCCCAACGCATTTCCCCACCCTAAACCAGTCCTGCAGCCCATTACCGACCCCGCCTACTCTACATGACAAGGTCGCCCTGGCTCTATACCTCATTTGCGCTGTGTTATGTTTGAGTTTGAGCAGCTGGTTTCATACAGTCTCATGCCATTCAAAAGAGGTTTGCGATGCAGCTCACCGTGGAGATTATGTGAGTCATTGATTTGGGGATATGAGTCCTGATCCTCTATAGATAGGTATTGTAGTATTAATTGTGGGGAGTATCACCCCCGGTATGTACTATGCTTTCTATGAGAATGCCTTCCTTCAAGTTTTCTATATGGGTACGTCCCATCTCATGTTGGAGATCGACACTGACAAAAAGCAACAGCTGGCATCATCATTGCCGGTATAGTATCAGCTTATGTTGGTTTGTTTCCGTATGCCCACTCGCACCAAACTGATCTTCCCACAGATCGTACTGTCCCCACACCATCGTTCCCATCGATGGCACCGTACCCTCACATTCATAGTTCTAGGCCTCTCTGCTGTGGTACCCATCACCCACATCTTGTTCACCCAAGGTCTAGTCCATGCGAGAGAAAAGATGAGCCTTGACCTCATTGTAGCAGGTGGGGCAAGCTACATTTTTGGTGCATTACTCTAGTAGGCTGAAATCTTTGTCACAAGATGGATGGGAAACTAACTTGATTGGCTTCTAGCGCGGCAAGAATCCCCGAAAAGCTTTCCCCCGGCACTTTCGACTATTTCGGATCATCCCATCAAATTTTTCACTGCTTTGTCTTGGCAGGCGCTGGTTTCCAATACGCTGCGCTTAGAGGTATGGTTTGGGGGAGGGCTATGGCTGTTGGTAAGACTATCGCCGAATCGGAAGGACTTTTGTAGACTGTGGTATAGATGACGTAGAATTGACAAAGTCTAGATCTCTCGACATGATTAGCTGCATTCTATTTACATATATGACTATATTGCACAACTTCGTACGCCCTTTATTTATATTGAACTGTCTTTACAAGCCTCTCCACTCAAGATCATCCTCAATCTTGAATGTCGCCTTCTCGCCACTGATGTTTTGTGCGTCTAAGCCAACCCGAACAGTCCACTCTCCCAACTCCGCCCTCCAAGTGTTCCAGAGCTCATCCCAGTGTGAGACCGCATCTAATACTCATAAGCTGTCTTCTTAGCTGTAGGTTTCTAGAGAAAACTTACACTTATCAAACGTGACCTTGATCTCTCTTTTTGCACCTGGTTTGAGCCCATAAACCTTTTGAAACCCTTGCAGAGTCCACTTCGGGTGCTTCAGTCCGTTCGGGCTCTCAGGTGGCGGACTCAGCCAGAACATGACTGTGTGCGCTCCCTCTTCCATGCCAATATTTTCCACTTGCACCCCGACTTCCACTCTCCATCCATCAGCACCGACGTTCTTTGGTGATTCTGGTACTTGAGAGATGTGAAGGCCGGAATAAGCAAAAGTGGTGTAGGAAAGACCATGGCCGAAGGGAAAGAGAGGGTCGATACCTCTTGCATTAAAATGCTTGTACCCTACCCAGATACCTTCGTCGTAATAAACCCTGGTGCGTGCCGATTTGTAGTTCAGATTGGCGGGAATATCAAGCTCTCGTTTGGGGAATGTCATCGGGAGGCGACCAGAAGGGTTGGTATACCCGTAGATAATGTCGGCGATGGCATTACCAGTCTCGTTTCCCAGGTACCAAGCAAACACCACACCTTTCACTTTGTCGAGCCACGGCATTGAAACGGCAGAACCCGCTTGAATGACAACAATCGTGTTGGGGTTCGCTTCCGCAACGGCATTGACGAGCTTGTCTGTGTCCATCGGTAAAGAAAGGTCAGGACGGTCGTATCCTTCTGATTCCCAGCCCGAGTTAAGCCCGATAACGAGCAAGGCGACGTCTGAGGATGCAGCGAGAGAGACGGCGTTAGAGAGGAGAGTCGAAGCGGGGATAACCTGGATGTAGCCAAGACGCATACCGGCACTTGCGATGGGAGTGTTAATGTTGTTGACTGAGTATGGCCGGGTGTCGTGGAGGAAGCGAATGTCATATCTCTACGACAAGCAATATCAATTCTCTTCCGTGACAATGTAACGTCAGTTGGACAACTCACCTTGTTCTTTGTAGCCCTGGTTCGGCCTTTGATTTCCTTCGTTCCCAAGTTAAAAAAACTCGTTGACCTTTCATCTTCCCTTGACGCATCGATAACAAGTTCTCCATTGATCCAGAACCACCCCTTGCCAGTAACGACCACTCCAAATTCATACTCTCCATCCTCCACCGGTGTCCAGACGGCATCAAGCTGGGTAAAGTACTCCTTAGTCAGACCAGGAGCGGTAAAGTCAGCAAGGAACATGTCGGATGAGTCCCATGTCTCGACATGTACGGGTTCCTCAGCTTTATCGCCTGAGGAGGTGATGGGGAAGTGTGAAAGTTGGAAGCCGGGTGAGCCATCAGGACAGGTAAAACTGTCGTCAAGTATAGGCAGGAACTTGTCGGAGTGACATCCAAGGGAATAGGAAAGTTCAACACCTTGGGGAGCATTATCGGAGAGACCTTGCCAGGGAGTTGACGACCAGGCTGAGCGAAGTTGCGCAGATCCACCGCCGGTGAGGACCTTGGCCTTGGCGTTGGGACCGATGACGGCGATCTTTTTGGGTTCCCTGATTGGGAGAACATTCAACTCATTTTTGAGAAGTACAATGCTTTCCCCAGCCAAACGACGAAGCAACTTGGCGTCTTCTGCTTGATCCTCAGTTCTAGTCTTCTCTTTGCCAGGCGGTGAATATACCAACTCCTCGTTTTTCTTCACAAGCTTCTGTACCCATCTTAATACACCACCTGCAACCTTGTCCAACTGCCTGGGGTCGATCTTGTGCGCTTTGATAAGGTGAGTCACTAGTCCGTTGGGACGCCATCGGGTGGCCCCGGGCATCTCGAGGTTGAGCCCGGCGTTGATACTTTCGGAAATGGAATAGGTACCATACCAATCACTCATTACCAGCCCATCGAACCCCCATTCTTTTCTCAGCAGCTCCTCAAGTAACCATTCGTTCTCCGAACAATGCGTCCCATTGAGTTTGTTATAAGCCGTCATGAATGCTTGTGGTTTAGACTTCTTGAGTGCAATCTGGAATGGTCGAAGGTAAATCTCCCTCAACGCCCTAGGCGCGATGACAGAGTCCTCGCCCATCCGTTCATGCTCTTGATCATTCCCCACGAAATGCTTGATCGCCGCACTAACACCACCTTCCTGCAGACCAGCAACATAAGCGGCCGCAATCAAGCCTGACAAAGTGGGGTCTTCAGAGAAGGATTCGAATGCTCGACCACCGAGCGGGGAACGTTGGATGTTGATAGTGGGAGCAAGAAGGCAGACAGCATTGCGAGCAAGGGTTTCAAGTGCTAGGAGATTACCGGCTGAATGGATTAAATCGGGAGAAAAAGTGGAGGCCAGAGAAGTAGCGCTTGGAAGGGCACAAGCCGGTGCTAATTCTGATCAGCCCTGAACATTTAACCAGCAAGTCCATGGTACTCACTCATATGGTAAAATGAGTCTCCTCGAGCGCCACCAGGGCCATCGGTCATCTTGATGCTACTCCAACATCAGTATACCCGCACTTCTAAGTAGCATAAGCACCTCACGAAGGGATGTTGAGCCTTGGAATCGGTACAGTGCTTTTATACAATGTACGTCAGCCTATGTCTATCAAAGCAAGCAAGCAAGCAAGACTCACGTCCACCAATCCTTGCCTGCAAGGAGGGAGATCTTCTCTTCTGTGGTGAGCTGCTTAAGGAGATCATCGATATTTGCGGTCAAGAACGACCTGTCAAGGTTTGTGTTGTTCGTGGGCATGGCAAATGTAGTGGGAAGTAGTTGAGAGAGGGAAGAGACGAGATAAAGTTATTCGCATTTAACCGGGTGCGACCTGGGGCCTGCCGCATATCTCACTGTTCATTCACGGTCAATCTTCAGTCTATGGACAAGATGTCAATACAAGTAACTCGGAAAGACTTTCCGAAGTCAATCCGACGTTTATCCTGCCAAACAGCCGAACTCGGCAAAGAATTATATCTCGGCATAATAATAACCAACAAAAATCAAAGAATACGCGGAAAAATGACAACTGTGGAAATACGCCGCCTCCCCTCTGCCAGGCACCGTAGGAATGCGACGCCTATTATTAGAATTTGAAGAAGAGAGCAGAAGAGCATTTATTACGGCGAGGAAGTCTTATCTGTTCTATAATCCGTTTGTTCGTTTTCACAATTCTTTTCGGCAGGCTGATCACAGTCCCCGTATATAGCGTAGAAATCGCCGCTCAATAGCGAGTAATTAGTCAACTGTCTAATATGCAACACATAGGACTATTCTTGGTGATATATCCGGGTTCCTTCGTTTTGAAGCAAAACCCAATCGACTTTGAACCCGTCGTCCGCTCGATCTCTCACCAGGCAGACGATGGAATAGTCGACTCTCTGGGTGGAAATGCAGATTGAGTTTGTCTTTTTCCATGATGGTAGCTGTTATAACATAATTTGCAAATGCGTTCGGCAAATGTTATTTATCAACTGTCATACAACGAATGACTCACAACGCACCATCATACGTTCACGGTAATAATAAAAATGTACTGTTAGTCCTTATCAGATCAGATTAGTCACTGCTGTTCGTTGTCCATCAGCCATCAGACTTCAATTTCGTGTTCTTCTCCGCATAATAAACATGTTGCACCCTGCACCATCGCAGGTCACACAGCTTGTTGCCCAGTTGCTGCTTGTTGAATCTCCGCTTCCTACAATCTAGTCTTCAAGTTGCTTACTGTAAACTAATTCCCATCACAATCTCTTGACAAACATACGATGATGAGAAGTGTAATAATTTCTCCGCGCGGCACCCACCATCCGGTATCGCCTTCGCATCCATATCCCGACGAGTCCTAATTTCGTTGAGTTTTTGTAGTTGTGTTGTAAAGCATGTGATAAGTTCATCAGGGACCGAGAAGCCCGGAACAACTGTCTGCAATATCTTCTTGCGCCATCTGAGCTTGGGTACGTACAAGCAAGTGAGAAGTGAAATACACAGAGGAGAGAAGAGAATTGTCGGGCGGAACGCGATCACGGTAGGATATAAAGCGGTATAACGATAGTCGTATAGGTGCACTGGCAAGTGTATCTTCGACCCGGCCAAGGCCTTCGATAGTATCGTATTACAGTTGTTGTACAGCGTATTAGCAAGGAGAAGTCACATCATAAAATGCATATATGAACGTGATGATGACGATGAGGGAGAGAGAGGAGGGTGTTCAGGGCTGAAACGCACCAACGCTAGCCAATAATAGCTACTAGGGAACGTATGAACAGGAGTGAGGAGGTGTCTATATATAAAAGCTACCTTGTTGTTGTTTGCACAGGCATGTGTCAGTGACGATGAAAGATGAAACATGTGTCGATTGTTGTGTCTGTTGATATGTCTAACTGGACATGACGCGTTTGGACCCTTTTGAGCTTTGGACTTTAAAAGCTTTTTAGGCTCAGATACTCGAAATTTGCTCAGTCTAAATTGTCCGAAAATAAGTTCAAATGAGTAAATATAGCGGGCAATTGGTGGTCCTTCTTTGGCGGAATATGGGGGAGGCCACGGCGGAGGCGAGTGGATATTTGAATATCGGACCAGCAGCGAGAAATGCTGCTTGCTACCATCGATGATCTCATGCCCGTATGCCAGCCACGTTTATTGTTTGTTTCTGAGCGAGGTTTCAATTGGCTGGCCCTCCTGGTGTCCCCCCTGTCGTACACCGTACATGGAGTAATATCGACCGTCAGCGAGACTGTCTACCAAAAAGAGCCGGGAAGAAGAGCAATAAACCTTCTGGCCTGTAACTGGAGTCACGTTGCACAATAAAATGTAATAAAGCCACGCGACCTGCCCACCAGCAGCAGATGCTACGACGTAGTAAAGGAACAACGCTTTTATCGCGCTTTGAAACCCGATGTTCACCTCGCTCTCGTACTTCGGAGCAGAGTCGGTGCAAGTATAGAGTAGTATGTACAGTAGTAGTACATATAACTAACAAATGTAGGTTGCAGATTGCAGGCTTTCTGCGTGCTTGATCCACCACGACGGTCATGGGTTGTTCCTCCATCTCATTTATCTCCCCGCGTTCGTTTCCTTGCATTTATTTATTATGAGCTACTGAAGTTATTCCGGGTCCAAGATCCAAAGAGGCAACGGGTTGGGGTACGGCGGGATCGCATTTTGACGCATGAATCTGATATAGACTTTTATGGAAGTGGATGGATGAAAATTGAAGTCGTCGGTGCAATGAAAAAAAGCCCAAACAGGAAAGTAAAAAGGGGAAAAGGGCGGGAACCTGGTGCGATGCACGCAATCCCAGAACCGGCTGCCGTGGTTGATGAAACGGAAAAAGGCGACCCTGGACCGCAGGACCAATGAGGTCCCTCCGCGACATGCTATTCGTCGGATTTTGGGCATGTTCGCCGTGTTTTGCTGCGTTTCGGAGGCCGGCCGAAGAGCAGGGAGCGCGTTGTTGACACCGTTTAATGGACCTGCTGCGAATATTCAGGTACATAAAAGCCCAAAAAATCCATGCAGGAGATAATGATGGGAATGCGGTCATGCTGTGCGATAGAGAGGGAGGAGTTGGCGGTGGGGAATGCAAGTGGGGGATGAAGGGGTCTGGTAGCGGGCCGTAGACTGTACGTAGCGCGTCTGGATGCAGGGCTGGGTGGCGGGGTTGTTGTTGTGTTTACCAGTTGTTGGCTGGCGCGTCCGGACTTTTTTTTGCCACAGCGTGCACGATCTGACCCTTATCCCTTACGTTTCCCACTCCCACATAGTACAAAAATAATAATATATCGAGATCCGTTATTATCCCACTGTGAATGGCCTCAAAGTCATCCTCTATACATCCGTACTCCCCGCTAGCCTATCCCCGCCGCCGCACCTCGCTTTCCGTCGCCCTCAATTCCCATCCTCTCCAGCCCCCCTATCCCTACTCTTATCCCTCCCACCGCCGACGAGCTGGCACAATGCCCAGCCAACGCACAAGACGTTCCCGCGACACATCCACAAGCCTCACACGCAAAACAGTCATCGCCTTCCTCGTCATCCTTTCCCTCGTCCTCCTCGGCACGGTTATCGTGCTTTCCACAGTATCATACTACCTCGCCATCCCCTCATGGGCCTATCTCACAGAGACTGAAGTTGCCTGGAGAGCAGAAGATGTCATCAAGCCTCTTCTTGAACAACCTAGACCGAAACTGTCGAAACGAGTGCAATGGGGAGAGCTCGATAGCGATGTCCTCTCCTACAGCTCGACGGGTGCTGCTGCGTCCGCTTCCACCATCTCTGTCGACTCTGCCACCATGACTGCCGAAACTTGGGACGAGTTCAAGGAGGAGATGGAGGAGCTTGATGCCGCTGAAGAGGTCGATGAAGATAATGCCACACAGCCTGAAAGTGAAGCTGTCGACACAGATCCTACCGCCACCTCATCTATCGAAGAAGATAATGGTCAGTGGGGGATTGATGGCATGGGCACTGGTTCATACTGGATGCGAAACGACTGGGACGGGCGTGTGCGGGACACCGATAGCTGGGAAAGGCTGTACAATGTTACCAACAGGTGAGTTCATCTCATTGGGGTATCGGCTGCGCTTTGCAGTGTTCCATCATGGTGCAATTGGGTCGTCTTTCTTCTTTTGTGCTCGGTCCTCTTGGAGTCGTTCGACGATATCAACGGGTTCCATTTTACTTGACTCAATCTCCTACTTTCATTAAATCCTGTTGAAGCAACGTGGTCGATTACCCCGAATAACTCTCTTCACAAACGAATATGGCTGACATGGCATCTGTAGGCCAGGAGAAAACATCCCTAGGTTGATTCACCAGACATGGAAAGACGACCAGCTACCCGAGAAGTGGAGAAAGGCTTGGAAGGAATGCAGAGAAGGCATGCCCGACTAGTGAGTACTTATACAAGAAGTATTGGCAAATGCTAATAATCTACAGCGAGTACATGCTTTGGACCGACGATCTCTCTCGAGAATTCATTGCCAAGCACTACCCGGCTCACCTTCACATGTACGACTCTTACGAGTTCCCTATCCAGCGAGCGGATTCTATCAGGTACTTTATCCTCCACCACTTTGGCGGTGTCTACATGGACCTTGATATCGGCTGTCGAAGACGTTTGGACCCTCTCTTGCAAGGTGATTGGGAGGTCATCCTTCCTATCACCAAGCCCGTCGGTATCTCCAACGACTTGATCTTTTCGTCCAAGGGTTCTGCATTCATGGACGGCACTGTCCACGGTCTTGCGGCTTTCAACCACAAGTACTTCTCCAACTACCCTACTGTCATGTTCTCTACCGGGTAGATATCTTGCTTGACAGTCACGAGACAAACGCTGATGTACCCCAGGCCCATGTTCTTGTCCGCCCAATATGCCATTTTCTCCGCCTCACACCCCCTCACCGAGTCTCACCCTCGTTCTGAGATCCGTGTCCTCCCCAAGTCTCTTTACGGGAAGAATGCCCCCATCTCTGACGTGCCCCACTCCTTCTTCTCTCACTTCTACGGTTCTTCATGGCACGCGGACGATGCTGGCTTTATCACGTTCTTGGGCCATTGGGGCAAGAGACTTATGTGGATTGGCGTCGTAATCCTCATTTGTGGTGCCATTCGTCTGATCTGGGTCAAGCGCAAAGCAGCGGCTGGACATCAATACCAACTTCTCTCCATCTTACCCACCACACGCTCCCCTTCACCTTCTGGTTATGACACAGTAGAGGCCAGCAAAACATGCGCAGGTAGTATACATGTGTCATGAGTGCTAAGGAACTACAACAAACTATTAGAAAGATTCCCTAGGTACAGCAAGGGAACAAACGTTAAGTAAAAACTAGTGATGCCCGCGAAAGACTTCGCGCAAAGGGTTTTGGGTAAATTAGTTCAATTGCATCAAGTTAATTTTGGGAATCACATTCAGTTTTGGGTGTTATGTTATTGAGAATGTACGTATTCGTTCAAGTGTGTGGTATTATGATGCATTTATTTATGATGCACTTTACATATATACACGGTGACTCATTTGATCCTAGACTTCCGGGCAGACTTGTTATCTTTCAATGATCGTTTGCGCGTATGTAGGAGAGGGAAAAATAGCCATATTCGACATAATAGTCGCGTATCATATGAACTCGGATATCGATGTGTTTGGTTTTCGAGTGGAAACTTGGGTTGTTGGCAAGAGAGATTGCACCCATAGTGTCGCAGTTGAGCGGTACCTTGTCAGACTTGTAGCCTAGCTCCTCGAGCAGACGTTGAAGATACACGCCGTGTTTCGCTGCCTCTGACATGGCCACGTATTCTGATTCGAGAGTAGACGGTGAAGCGGTAGTAGCCTGCCGCTTGGACTGCCAATCAACAATAGAGTCACTCACTTTGAAGATATACCCCCTTGTTGAGCATCTGGAGTCGAGACAACCTGCTAGGTCTGCATCTACCCAGCCTTCCAAACCCGCCTTTCGACGAATAGATTAAAATGCATCAGCTCCAAACAGCTTTTTAGTCCAGTCGTCACAATAGCTGTTCCAATTACGTAAAATAGTGGCCATTTAATACTCAACGAACTAGTCATGCAATGCATATGCGCTCGCATATCATGGACAGGAATCATCATGGGAGTTTTCAGATGAGAATCCAGCTGCATCTGGAAGTGATTTGTGAGACAAGGAAATGTGGCCAAAATCGACGAATCATCATATATGTAAGGAAACCGCCATTTGAGTGAAAAAAACAAATGCGCGCGAAAAAAGGACGCGTTTGGTGTCAACATTTCAGCTTTTATCTTTTTTCGCTTCGTTTGCATCTTGATTGCTGCACTTCCTCGAAGGAGTAGAAGTTAAGCGTCTTTAGAAACCTTTCAAATCTCTTTTGCCTAGCTTGTCGTGGAAGTGCCCTTTTAAAATGACTCGTAAGTTGGCCTTCTGGACAATCATGCTCATCTCAAGCTGATCTAGTCTTCATTCATAGGTGGTGACCAGCGTGAACGTGACCGAGCTAAGGCCTTGAAGGCCCAGTATGTCAATAATCCTTCTACTGTAGTAATAAGGTGTTTTACGACCGGCATCTCCGCTGGCTATGCGGAGCCGGGGATTGTTGCGTTTTATTATGGATGACACATAGGTCAAAGTAATTAAAAGTACTGATCATTGACTGGACAGAGCCGCCAAGGGTACCAAGCTTGCTGGTAGTCCTCAACAACGAAGGGAAGCGTGAGTGTGCCGTTCCAATGTTCAAAGGTTTCAAGGCTGATCTTTGAAATGGTTGCAGCGACGCTAAGGCTGTTGCCGAGAAGTGAGTGGAAGTTGATTTGGCGATACTCCGGAGCCTGTAGCTGACTTGATATTTTAGGCAAGCGGTATGTTCACTATGCTGAATATTCCATAGGGTTTAAAAATTCCCCACTGACGAACTCGACCTTTTATTCACCCTCTCCCACCTACCTCATACCCCCTTCGATCATTGCTCTGCAACAATTATCAACTATTTACCGAACGATGGATATCACTATTTGTGTTGGTCATTGGAATGATAGCTCAAAGCCAAGGCTCGAGCTGAGGCTGAAGCTCGAGGAGAATTATCGGCCTACGACGCCAAGGTGGAAAAGAGGAAGCAGAATGCCCAACAAAAGAAGTAGAACCATCGTGTGTTATACTTGCTTCTGATTGGGAGCTCTATTCCTCGAGATTCAATTGGCCGCGAAAGGGACGGAGATATTATTGGCGTGATAGAGAAACAACGATGAGCGAGAGGAAGGAGTACTTATTTCTATATTATATTATAGAGAGGTCTGTTGTAAGGCTAAGAGTTCTTTGCATGGATCTCAATCATTTCAATTATCACGTGGCGGCTAATGAAATACTACTGCTGTAGAGGCCGTAATCAAGCAGCACGACAACAACCTGACAAAGGGGATTTGTTTGATACAGTCCAAAACGTCGCCGATGTAACTCCTCCATTGCCCGTTTTTCCTGTGAACATCACTTGAATCCAGGAAGAGGCTCAGCTCTTCCAAGCTCTTCGGACTGAAGTTTTCCCAAATAGGACAAACTTCACTTAGTATTGGAAGGCCAACAATATTAGCATTGTGCCGAAAGTTCAAGCCTTCCAATATATACGAAATAGCTTTTGCAGCATTCCATGACAGGGATAGTCTTGTTGCTTGCCGTTCCTACTACCGTATGCCTTAGTCATCTGCAGCATATTATATTCGGATGAGCGAATAGCTACTTTGACTACAATGCGATGTCGTAGCGCCTTACTTCGCCAAGCCCATATGCAACAAATCTTCTCTTCAGATCAAGCTGGTAGTATAGTAATGTATGATGAGTAAACTCAGTTCTGGCACATATACAACAGCTTACAAAATTATCTATATAAAGTAGTATCGGCCGTGACAACGAGTCGTTCGTACTACTTTATGGCTCGAATACGCCGATTATTGGAATTGGCCAGAGAATGAGAAAAGCACAAAAGGAGACTTCACTCAGAAGAGGAACATTAAAATGCGTCTTCGCTTCGACTCGGGCTAAAAACGAAAAATAAAACCCAATGCAATGCATCATGCTCGGACATCCCAAATGATGTATATTGTGAATAGTACACCCTCTCTCTGGAGTGCACTAGGTCAACAAATCACTCGACTCCTTTTTCCTCCTCCATCCCTTCAGCCAAAAGTACGGACACGTGAGATTTAGACATTACCGCCCAAAGCCTTGATTTCCGACTTAACTTGCGCTTCAGATTCAATTTTCTTGAGCTGAGTCTTCTCGAGAATTTCGCCCGCGGCAAGTTTGGTCTTGAGTTCGTCGATAGCTTTGAGCTGTGAAAATGTCAGACGTCTGCTTCTTTACCTTGCGGCGATAAAACCCAACTCACCTTCTTCATCAAGTTCCTAATCTTCTTGGCAACCGCATCCTCACCTGCCTCCTCTTTTACTTCCGGCTTAACTGCCTCCTGAGTAGGCGCCTCGTCCTTTTTCTCCTCTTCCTTATCCTTTCCGCCCCTCTTTCGCTGCCTCTTCTTCTTATCATCCCCTCCTGCACCCGTACTGGCGCCAGGCGCGGATCCAGGGGGCTGTCTACCGCCCGCGCCGGGAACGGTTCGTACTCCAGGCTTACCCCTGCTAGAACCGAATGACGCAGATGCGTTCTCGCCTTCGGGCCTATTTCTCGCACCCGGAGGTCGATAAGCGCCCGCAGGCTTGGCTGCGACACCATCTGTCTCCCCCTTGGGTCTATAGGCGGCCACACTAGGATTGGCCTCAGGAGCCTTGGGTACGATGGCAGGGAAGGAACCGATCTCGGTGACTCGCTGGGGGGCGAATGAAGCTTGGTAGAGCTCCTCGACAGGCTGAATATGTAAGAGTTGACCGTTACACCACCAGATTTTGACGCCGTTGTCGACCCTCAGACGAGGAGACAGGGTGGCAGTTAGAACGTATCGACCACAAGGAGACCATTCGCAATGGGAAGCGTTGGAAGCCTTGAACTCGGCGACCTTGTTACGGGTGCTCACGTCCCAGATGTCTATACCACCAGCCAAGTTACCGAAGCCGGCACTGAGAAGGAGTTTGCCTTGGGGCTGGTACACAAGGGTGTTTCGAGGGTTCTCGCCGAAAGAATAAACAGGTTTGGCCTTGAGGTCAAACATTTGCGTTCGGGCGGGCATGTATCCATAGCAAACGGTGAACTCGCGGGAAATAGGACTCCAAGCAAAGTCATAAATAGGTCCCTCTTTATCAAGCTCAACCAAACCGTCAAAGGTGCCATCCAGGCCGACGAGGTAGAGATTGGTTTCGCCATAATATGACTTGCCAGAGTTATCCACATCTGATTGAGCCAGAAACAGAGCCTAAAGTTTATCAGTATCGGCTCGTGTTCCACAAATACATAATACTCACCATTGTACCAGCATTATTCCACTTGACAGTCAACTTGTCCGCCTTGTAAAACGCTTTCCTCGCTGTTGTAGGGGGCATATCTCTTGTCTCCGTCTGAATATCTCCATTGCCATTCGCCTGCAACGCATTCTTCCCCATAAGAGAAGAAAGGGACCATAATCCTAGACTTGCTGGAGCACCCTTCTTCTCACCTATCCAAATGGCCACAGCGGGTTCATGGTACGCAGGAATAGGTCTCGAGTTGGTAGAGGTGGCAGGGAGAGCTGAAGGGTCAGAGATGAAGATGCCTCGGATACCTTCAATCTTCAGGCGAGTTGAAGGACGAGGGGCAAATGGAGGAGAGAAGATGGCAAGATCAGAAGGGCCAGCACGGAGGAGGTGGGTCTCATTGGGGGTGATGATAGGTTCCCTGTTCGCACGTCAGCTCCAACACATTCCATCGTTTATCGTATAGTATAACACACCAGTCCTCCATGGTCTTCTGATACCACCCTCCAACAATCTCACCATTCTTGACATCCCATGCTTTGGCATTCTTGTACATCTCACCACTCTCAGTTTTAACGGGTCGCTCAAAGGTGAAAAGGTAAGAGCTCATAGGAGAGAATTTTAGAGCGACGATGTTGGCTTGCTGAAGGGTTACAGGAGTCGGTGATGAAGAATGGGAAGGAATGATCTCAACACTGCTCGCAAAGTCAGCTGCTGGTCCTGCACACAGGTACAGTAGGAAACGGACCAATTGTTCATGGCATAGGCGAGCCATTCGCCATTAGGTGAGTACGCATAGCACTTGGAGCCAACAGTTTCACTAGAGGTAAAGCAGTTGGTAAGCATAGACTTGGAGACAGTTCTTATATGGCGAACGTACGCGGGTATTCTGTTGGACACCTCCCAAGCAGGGGCGTCTGCAACGCCAGCTGTCTTCTGTGCTCGGACTGGGTATTATCAGCTGACCGTCTCACACTTGTCAAAAAGCCACGGCCCTGAAGAGGCAGAGCATCACTCACATGCGTACTGGGTGTCTACCATTGCGGGTTGTGGAGGATGGAAGGAAAGGAAGAGAAGGAAAAGAAGAAGAAGAAATCAACCCGTGAAAACGAAGAACGAACCTGGCTGGACCCGCTCGCTGGAGCCAATTTAAGGTCCTTAATTACGTCAAAGTTATATTACACACCACTCAAAAAGAAACTCTTTACGTAAATGAGATAAAAAGTGTGGATGCTGCCGTCCTGCAATCAGAGGCTGTCAAAAAGAGACGAATTTCAAGAATGCTTCACAAAGTTATCTGAAAACCATCGTCAAATTATTTACCTGGACGGAGAGGCCTACAAAATGCACCAAATAGGAAACTCTATCAAGCTCCTTACTGGTGCGTATCCTTTTCAGCTGGTTGAAGCGGCACTGTAGTTTAGGAGATGCCATCGTTGTTGAGTGTGGTACTGATAAATATGCGTGGAAATAGGCAATGCCCACCCCAAGTTGGCAGAGGCTGTCGCTGCTCGACTCGGCATCACCCTCACCCCTTGCCATGTTTCAAAGTTTCGCTCCCTTGAAACTTCAGTTCAGATTCACTCTTCCGTCCGAGATGAGGACGTCTTCATCATCCAATCTCCTTCGCCTCCCGACGTCAACGACCATCTTATGGAGCTGCTCATTATGATCTCCGCATGCAAGACCGCTTCAGCCAAGAGAATCACTGCTGTCATTCCTTGTTACCCTTATGCGAGGCAAGATAAGAAGGACAAATCCCGTGCTCCTATCACTTCCAAGTGAGTGAAGCACCTTTTTCATTTCTTTCTGGCGGGGCATCGTTTGCAAAGACTTGCACGTTGCTGATGCCCTTTGGCTCTATGTTCAATCAAATTACGACTATGCCCACGTCTGTATCATCTTCATTTGTACAATCCCCAATGAAACATACAGGCTTGTCGCCAACCTCCTCGCCGTTGCCGGTGCCGACCACGTAATCACCATGGATCTCCACGCCTCTCAAATCCAAGGTTTCTTCGACATCCCCGTTGACAACCTCTTTTCCGAGCCTACAATGATGCAGTACATCAAGTCTGAAATTCCCGGATGGAGAGATGCTATCATCGTTAGTCCTGATGCTGGTGGTGCCAAGCGGTAAGTCTTTTGATCGAGGATTCTGCGCAACTCCAAGGAGATCACTGACTAGAGGGATCATAGAGCTACCGCCCTCGCCGACCAACTGAACCTCGACTTTGCCCTCATCAATCGTAAACGTCGGCGGGATCTTGCCGCCTCCATGTGCCTCCCCACCGTTCCCCCTACCCCTACCGGCTCCGACTCTGGCTCTGTCCACTCTCATGACATCGACGACGAATCAAACATTGTTGAGAAAATGGAGTTGCTTGTCGGTGATGTCAAGGGAAAGGTGGCAATCCTCATCGATGATATGATTGACACTGGTCACACAGTCAGGTTGGCCGCTGGTGTTCTGAGGGAGAATGGTGCCAAGGAGGTCTACGCTTTGGTCAGCCACGGTAAGTATTTGCTTCATATTCACTATCCTCATTGACAGATTCCTCGTTGACAATGCGTAAACAGGCCTTCTTTCTGATACCACCATGGAGAACCTCTCAGACCTACCTGTCAAGAAGCTCATAGTCACCAACTCTATTGATCAGACCAAGCGAGTCATTGCTTGCAACGGTTTACTCGAAACTCTGGATATTGCCCCTGTTATTGCTGAGAGTATCAGACGGACGCACAACGGAGAGTCTATCTCCGCACTTTTCAGGCCGCATGATTCGTTCTAAAAACGGTTTATGTGATGAGATAGAAGAAGGGGAAGGACAATGAGACGGAAAACTCGGGAGGAGATTGTCTGGTGTATGTATAGATGTAGGATATAGCTTGGCCTTGGCTTGGAAAGGTTTGCAATGTCTGGAATGAATGTCTTTTCTTGCATGATGACATGGCCAATGATACAGAACATAGACGGAAGGTTTATTACTGATACAAAGGTTGCTAACTATCACAACTTGAGATCCTCCCATTCCTCCGCTAATTCATATCAACAAAAAAATTCCTTGCCTTACACCGCGCACTCACTTATACCGAGCATGCCTCTGATGGCCGCGGCTTCAACCCCTAGCGACACAGCGTACTGAAGCAACATTAATGTATTATCTTGTTTCCATCTTGTCATCAATATCCATAGCACTGCCACTTTTTTTTTTGGCAAGCCCCGGACGTACCAGTCCATGTTACAGCTGCATCCTTGCAGACTTTCACCGCCTCTCTCTTCTTTTGATACCTAACTGGATCAGCAGCTCCGAAAGCAGCCAACTCGGCTTTCAGTTTAATAGAAGTTTGTTCTTCTTGCTGGAGTGCAGCCAAAAGGGTACGGCGTTCTTCCTACACATATTAACGTGCAAATACGACGGCGAAATTTAGGCTCAGTTTGATACAGCTCTCATCCCAGCAGGACATGATGATAAAAGATGGAAATGGAAGCGTACAGTATCTTCCCGGCCCTTTTCTGCCTCTACCAACCCTGCTTGTGTCTCGGAAATGCCAGCGTCAATCTTTTCGAGCTCCTTGGTGGCTTTGACAAGTGCAGTATTTTTCTTTCAACGAGTGTCAGACACGACATCCGGCGGATACGTTGATAAGGAAAGCCTGAGATGATTTTGAGCTTACTGTAGCACCTGCAGCACTCGGAAGGGCCCAAAAGTCTGATATCCTTGGTCAGGACGCAGGTGATTGAAGAAGGATGAAATTCATCTCACAATTGCCAGTACCACTTCATGACGATCTTCTCATCAGCCAACTTGTAATATATGAGTATGTGGGGCCTCACATCTTATCCATGACCACGAAACCGTCGCTCACAAGATCGTCGAGTACTTCTTTCACACTTTGTACGACTATTTCAAAGTGAGAAGCAATATAACAACATTGCGATAGTTCTGCTTACCAATACCCTTGCTCTCTGGATTACATCAAGTGTCATTCAAGTAGAAATTAGGAAGGAAAAAGCAATGAAGCTCTCACTTGGAGCGATTTTCTCAAGTTCTTTCAAAGAGTAAAATTCGGCCTTGTTTTGTCTAAGTTCAGATTTCGATGGTTTTGATGGACTTACTCACCGATTCATGAAAGATTTCCAACACTGGGAAACGTCAGCTATGAGCCCATGATCCCAAGAAGTGCGTCCGAATCTGGAGAACTGGAGACATTGACGCGACACAACGACCAGAGAATTGATTACCTACTCTTCGTCTTCTTCTCCTCCATAGAAAGGCCACGTTTTGACATATTTTTCTTCGGTTGCTGTCCGGCAGTGAATAGATTAAAGCGGTAAAAGTCGCAGGATGAAAGAGTGGAAGATGCAAGGGAAGAAGACTTGAGTGCTTCATCCTTCGATGGCATCCTTCTGGCAATCAATCGCGGCGGCCCGTGCATCACATGAGCCTGGAAGCTCAAAGGGGGCAAGGCCAAAACAGCTCCTGCCTGTTTTCTTACCGCAATGCATTGACCGGACCATTGAATAAAATTCATTCGACCTGTCAGAGAATGCCAACAGCCTTCATGTTACGATGGCATGTACACTATGCCGAGGAGCGAGATCATCCAGCCTGCCGTGCTCAAACTTTTTTGCGGCCCTTTTATTATCTTGATACTATAATATTCGTCCCATGTTTAATGTTTGTACCTATAGAGTTAATTCCATGCTCCGTAAGAGCGTTAGTACACCGTATGCACCGTACAATTGCAGTCGGTCAGAAGTGGAGCTCGACACTAGAACATATATGAGATTTGATTTTTGGGACTCGCCGTGGCTTTTCAGATGCAAGTGAGGACATGATTGTGTACGCAGTCGACGAATGATATGAGCTCCTTACGGGTTGATGACCCTTTAGACTGTCATGATTCTCATAAGCAGGATTAAGAGCAGTGGCTTACAACATATTTGAGGTTACTATAAAAGTTGCGAAGGGTTAGGTTAGAAGCAAAAAAGAAAGGAGCAGGCAGGACTCGAACCTGCGCGCCTGACGGCATTCGATGAGGAATTTCTAAATTCTAATCGAACCGAGTAACCACTGTCGCACTACTCCAACGGTTGAAATTCAAAAAAGTCTCATTTATAGATCCTGTTACATGTGTTACGTAAATTTCGCCACTTACCTGCAACCCCTGACGACGACAGAAGTAGCGTTTCCGTCACTCCAAACAACGGCAGTAACGAATTATCATCACCTTTTTCATTTCTGCCTTATACCCATAATAACAATGCCTCCCCGGAAGTCCAAGTCTCGTGACGTCAAGTCAACCGCCCCTTCACCTTCTCCCTCGATTGGGCAACGACGTTCTTCCCGCGCACCCAGAAAAGAGCCCGCCCCTGCCGTCGAGGTTGTTGAGGAAAAGGACGAAGTTAGTAGTGAGAGCGAAGAAGTTGATGCTGCTGAGGGTTTGGAAACTAGAGAGACCGACGCAGGGGAAGCGGAGCAAGACGAGCAGGTACAAGAGGTTGCGGAAAAAGAGCACGTGAAGAGCAACAAGGGCAAGGAGAAAATGTCCATGGCGGAGCGAATGGCTAAAATCAAGGAGTTGCGTATGAAGATGGTAAGTAACTGACATTTTTCCCACATGGCCCAGTAAACTTGCTGACATGCTTTTGCTTCAGAACCAATCTGCAGCTCAAAATCGTCGCGACCTGGTGGAAGACCATCAGAAAGCTCAGGTGACAGCCAAAGAGCTTGCCCGTCTCGAAAAGCAACGCAAGCTTGCTCAAACTCTCCGACTTAAAGCCGAGGCTGAAGAAAATGGTGAAGACATTGAAAGGAAGAAGAATTGGGAGTGGACGATTGAGGATAACGAGAGATGGCAGGCTAAATTGGAGGAGCAAAAGGTCAAACAGGACACTCATTTCCACAGTACGTCTTTCTACCTCGTATTGACCCTTTTATACGATACTCAACATCCGTTTTGCAGACGCCGAAGATGATGCGTATAAGAAATATAACCGTAACCTTCGAGCAACGAAGGCCGACCTTGTTGCCTACGAACGACAGAAGGAGGCTGCCCTCGGCCTTGCTCCTGGTACACTCGTCCCAGCTCGCGCCACCTCTTCCTCCCTTGCTGCTTCCTCGTCAAAACCAGGGCTCACTGGTGCAGAGGACCTTTATCGAGGAGCAGACACATTGGTATATGGTGATAACAAGCCTAGTGAGGATGCGGTCGACAGGGTCATCTCCAAGATCAACAAAGAGTATGTCATCCTATCTCAAGCTTTGTGAAAAAAAAGCAGAACTGACTTGGACTGCAGCATTGGGAAAAAGAAGCGAACCAAGAAGGATGACGAAGATGGAGAAATCAACTACATCAATGAAAGGAACAAGGTGTTCAACAAGAAAATCTCTCGATACTTTGACAAGTACACGAAAGAGTATGTCGATTACCACTCGCCGTTTGTATATGTATACTAACCGTGATACCTTAGGATCCGAGCCAACTTCGAGAGAGGAACTGCTCTTTGAGACCGTAATCAAACCTGCAAACAACTTGTTCAGCTCTTTTCTTAGACATGTGACCCTTATCTAGGTCCTGAAATGTATTATTGTAACATTCGTCGAAGTATATTTGTTCATGCATAACAAAAGGTATTTGCAACATAGTCTCTTATTGTACGGTATTCTCAAGTTCAGTATCCGTTGCTGCTCATTACCCATTTCCAAATGTTATCTATCTTTCGCTTTCATGTACAATCCTTCATGCACCTTATTATTCTAGTTGTCCTTCCACTGTTCTGATCAGAATGATTCAACAGACAGTGATTAATGGTGATGCCCATGCTGTCCATTGGGATTCATGTAATACCCTTGTTGAGCCATTTGCTGCATCTGGGCTGCATGCGCTTGCGCTTGCGCCTGCTGATGGGCTTGCATCTGTGCGGCCGCTTGAGGGTCTGTCATCATGATGTCAGTACTCTACATTATATCAAGGTCAAGCAGAATAGAGAAAACGTACCGTAATACCCCTGCATATTCTGCTGTCCCATCATCATCTCATACTGCTGCTGCTGCTGCTGCTGCTGCTGTTGCTGTTGCTGTTGCTGAGCCATCATCTGGGCATTCTGCGCCGCCTGGGCTTGAGCTTGAGCTTGGGCTTGCGCCTGCGCTTGAGCTTGAGCAGCTTGCTGAGCTTGCACAGCAGCGGAAGCCTGGCTGGCTCGCGCAGCCACCCTTGGAGGAAGGGCAAGAGATGAAGCGGATGAAACAGCTGGGTTGTTCTCATGCAATGTGGGAGGGGCGATAGGGCCAGAGGTGAAATATTGGTGAGCCATAGCTTGGTGGGCGTCATACCGTCGAGTGGGCTCGAATTGAAGAAGATGTTCAAGGAGGCTGATGGCTACAGGGTCATAACATTAGTGAAGGTTCAGAGTGCAGATAAATAACACGTACCATCTCTAGGCGCTCGGGGAATAATTGCCTGGAACGGCTGTTTGGCATGTTTAGCCAAAGGAGACTTGATTTGAATCTCAGGCTGCGTTGAAAATCAGGACACGTTATCCACCTCTCACCAGTAATCCTGACCCACAGAGTTCAACTTGATCTGAGCAATGGTGGCATCGCTTGGTGTGCCGACGATCTTCATGATCTGCACCAGTTGATCGGCATTATCTCTTCCTCTAAAGAGAGGGTATCCTGTGATCATCTCTGCGAATCTAAACGAGCAAATTAGCAAACTGGAGCGACAATCTTGATGCTGGACGTACATGCATCCGACACTCCATATGTCAATACTTGTGCTATACGTCCTTGACCCGAGCAAAACATCCGGTGCACGGTACCAAAGAGTCACAACCTAACTTCGTCAATTTTCACCCTGCAGAACGTTAAGATGGCTGGACATACTTCATTACTGAACGTGTTCACTGGCACACCAAACGCCCTTGCCAAACCAAAATCACCAATCTTCAATTCTCCTCGTTTGTTGATCAACAGGTTTTGTGGTTTGAGGTCTCGATGTAAGACACGATGATCATGGCAAAATGCGATACCCTGCCCCGCGTCAGACTAATGGGTCAAAAGAGAAGTTGGTAGACGAACCTGAAGAAGCTGGTGCGTAAAGCTCTTGACGGTGTTAAGGTCCAGAGCACCGCGATCACCGTGGATATCCATATATCTCTTCAAATCCTGTTCACAGTACTGCATTCCCACTTGTCAGCATTTCCATCCTTCAGAGAAAAATTAATATCGCCTCACCTCGAAGATGAGGACAAGCTTAGATTCGGTGTGAACAACATCGTGCAGGCGGACAATGTTTACGTGCTTAAGCTCTATCCATCTCGTTAACCAACACGTCTCTCCCTCTCACGTCACAATGAAGAGAATAGAAATCGTACCCTTCATAAGACTGATCTCTCGAATAGCAGTACTCGGTGTCCCCTCTTCCGCATCCAGATGGATCTCCTTGAGCGCCACGATTTCTGAAGTCGTTCTCGATCGACCCTATGTTTAGAACATAAGGTTAGAATGAAGTAAACTAGATTGAGGACAGGTGGGGCTCTGAGCGGAAGGCCATAACTCACCTTGTACACAGTGGCATAAGTACCTTCACCAAGTTTCTCAAGCTGGACGTAATTCCTGCCGAACGAATTAGATCCTGCTTCAACAGCTGCTTCTTGCACGGGCCGCGTGACCAAACTTACATCGTGAAATATAATAAAGCGATGCCTGAGTGGGTAGAGGCCTGTGGAGTTCAACCTTGGTGAGACAAGAAAGATTTGTACAATCGTTCAAGTCGACTTTGGACCTGCTGTTGTGGGAGCTTGAAGGTGGTGCGTCTACGGGCTTGCGTCGTATGTATTAATCCGCACACTTCTGTACTCCTCGGAAAGACGTCGTCTACTAGGTGATGCAGGCGACAGGAACTGGGTAGAGGTGGATGAAAGTAAGAGCAGAAAGGGTTGGAGAAGTATGTACACACGTTCCGAACCGACGCAATTGAATGTAAAGTCTGCAGGCACCATTACTAACGGAGCGATATTTCTCTCCCACGGACTGGCGTCTGGATCAGTTTGCCTCTTTCAAAGTCGTTTCGACGACTTTTTTCCATCATGTATGCTTGTCAACCTGTCATTGAAAATTTCAACTGCTTTGTGAAAGGAGAGGATATCTATAGGCTTTTTAGAATCAAGGGTGTGTAATGGATCCTCGTGGTACTACTCTCGCTGCCTTCTTCTTTCCTGCTCGCATACTACTTCCTACAGTCATCTCCTTCTGTGGCAATGCTATTCTTTTGCCTGCTGGCTTGATTAACCATAACTATCGATGTAATTCACATAATGACAGTTTATCTATACAAAGTTCTTAAAAAATACTCTAAGCCCAAGTAGCATTTTGCAGTATGATAAAAAATACTCCGCCCGTATGACCCAACAGCTCGCTCAAAAAGCAAGAAGTCTGTATTCTAAGCACCCTGCTCAGGTCCATACCTCTCATTATCCCCCAGCTCATCCATTACAGGATATTGAGAAGCAGATAATAGTGCTGATATGGACTCATAAGCCGCATGAGCATTGGCTTCCAGTTCTGCCTGACTCGCCCGATAACCACCCGTATAATGATGAGGCCGCGCGGGATAATGATGATGGGTGGCAGAAGCATATTGTCGACTTGGGCCTGATGAACTTGGATCTACAGGAGTGTGTATGGGAGTCGACTTGCTAGTGGTACCGTTCGAAGAGAGAGTTGATGCGGCGCCCTCTTCATGAAAAGCTCTGGGATCAAACGGCCTGAAATTTGGATCGTTGGGATTACCAGGCGGAGGTGGTGGTAAGTCCAGATTATGGCAGGGATAACGGAAGGGAGTCAAGCCGAACGGATAAGGTGGTCGGTTGTAAGAAGACTACGGTCGCATACCATTCAAGTAGGCACCACATAACCTCAATTTTGCGACGGATGTTACTCACATTTCTTCTTGGGTCATGAGCTACAGCCACCGAAGCCAAAGACTCCATCCCTGTAGCACCACTGCGCGAACTCTTTCTCGAGGGGCCAGCTACAGAAGAGCCAGACCCATAAAGTGTATCTTTACGACCTTGTATGGCTGCATGTAGCTTAAAAGGCGAAGCTATCCTCAGTCGTTTCTGTAATGACTCAGCGCTGGTTCTCAAGACAAAGAGGTCACAATTTCCTCACACTGCTCTCAGCATTATACGCGTCTTGCACGTTGGGCGTTTGTCCATCTGTACTACTAACGCCCCTTACCCCATCATCGCTGCCCCTTGCTCGTCTCGGCCTGCCCCTGCCCCTCCGGCTCGTGCTGGCAGCATTACCAGAACTGCTTCCCCCCTTTGCTTTCCGCTTTCCCCTTGAGGAGCCTGCTATTGGTGGTTCTCGTAATGAAGGATCTACGACGGGCTCGATCATAATGCTCTCTTTCCCTGGTTTCGCTGCAAACAAGTATCATGGATGGCAAGATGGAGGTGGGGCCCAGCATATATTTCGTTGGCACCCGTTATTGGGCGCGGAACCAAATCTCATGGGCGGGGTTGATAGCCGAGATCTGTGAGACATTCGTTTCTCTTTGCTATTCGTTTCTTCGTTTGTCACGGTTCTATTCTCCTTTTTGTCTCTATGTTTCTTTGCATTGGGAAAAGAATATGGAATGAGTTGGTAGTAAATAATGGGATATACAGCTATGCATGCACAAGCGCCTGAGGGAATGATATAATCATCGGCCCTCCACCTTTTTCTTCTTGACAGCTCCAGGTCTCCCAGATCCTAATTTTCTCTTCCCAGTCTTCTCCACTTGGTCGTAAGCTTTGCTAGTGCTTGCACCCAACAACATCCCGTGACCTATATGGTTATCAGCCTTCTGTGAGACAGGATTTATAAAGAGGGGGGACAAACTCACCGGTTGATTTGATTAGGTCATCCACGATGACTTTACTTCCACTTGTCGGATACCTGATCGACACACCCCTTGCGACAAGCTTCTCCTGCAACAAAGCCTTCAACTCCATCTTCAAATTCTCCACAGATGCTTTGCCTTTGCCCCTATCCTGCTTCTTAGGTTTATAATAAGGAGCATCGGGATCATCGTCTTCTCCATCGAGCATGGAAGGGTCGATATCAATATCCATGGCCTCGGCAGCTTCGAGTAACCAGTTTTTATCGTGAGTTGCTTTGGTCGCTCGATGTTGTGCCTTCTCAATTTCAGTCGCCACTCTCAGTCGCTCACGAAGAGAAGGAAGGAAACCGGCTTCGATAGGCAGATCGGGTAGCTCATGCGTTCGCTCAAGGCTCTTCATCAATGCCCTCTGGACAGACTTTTCATCCGGAGACACAAGTTGTAATGCGAAACCCTCATTTTGGGCTCGAGCAGTACGACCTGATCGGTGAATGTACGCGTCCGCCGTTCGGGGCAGGTTGAAGTGAACAACGTGATCAACTTGGGGGATATCCAAACCTCGCGCAGCGACGTCGGTTGCAATCAGGATACCTTTGGGGTTGGATTTGAATCGGTCGAGGTTCTTAAGACGCTGCTTTTGTTGGAGATGGGAGTGAAGAGGGAAAACGGGAAGTTGGAGGAGAGTGAAAAGGGGGAGAAGACGACGGATAGAGTCGATAGAGTTAACAAAGACGATAGATCTGCCAGGGTATCGGAGAAGGAAATAATAGAGATAGAGATCCTGCATGAGGTATTAAATTAGCTCATTGCAAGTGGATGAGATTGCATACCTTGTCGTCCTTTGTAGACTCGATCATACTCTCCCTCAATGAGGAAACGACACCTCCTTCGGGGGACAAATCAATAACTTCGGGGTTCTCATCTCTAAAATCAAGCTTCTCCACCAAATCCTCTACAGTAACATTAGCTATGGTCTAATAGCTATGGTCTAAAAAGGACCCATGTGAACTTACCAAGAGTAGATGACCTTTTTCCTTTCCCTTTCCAAGATCTGCTTCTCCTCTTGAGGTTCTTCTGCAAATCCTTGGAAAGAGTAGCGGAGAAAACAAACGTCTGCATGTCCTCCCTAGCCGTTGACTCTTCAAAGAGAGTAGCCATAGCTTGGAATACGGGGTCATCATCATCAGGGCCTTGTTGGCTAGTTTCAACACATTAGCCACGGTCGATCCGAAATACAAGGAGGGCTTACGCGGTAGAACGTTGAGTAAGTTTGACGATACTCTCCAACTCTGCAAAGTGTCCGTTCTCAATCATTCGGTCCGCCTCATCAATAACCAAAAATCTTAATGTCCTGACACTCGTCGCGAGCTCATCATCCTACAAATATGTAAGCCAAAAGCGCCAAACCAACAGTAGATGGACTCACAGCCTTGATGAGGTCCCATAACCGGCCAGGAGTCGCAACAATGACATCACATCCCCTCTCTAAAATTCTCTTCTGCTTTTGCGCACTTAGACCACCAACGACAGAGCCAACGCTGACTCTAGGTGGGCCTTGCGGTTTCTCCCCATCTGGAGTGGCGAGTGCATGTTTCAACAAGGCATTGAGATGGTCCATCACTTGCAGAGCAAGTTCTCTTGTAGGACAAAGGACTAAAGCGGACAAGGGGCGCTTGATGCCAGCTTTCGATTTGCGTTGGCCAAGGAGATAATGGAGGATGGGTAAAGAATAAGCGAGTGTTTTACCGGAACCGGTTTCCGCGACACCAACGACGTCTCGACCAGTAATTCCAGCGGGGATGGCTCGAGATTGGATGGCAGTAGGAGCGGTGAAGCTGGATGCAAGGAAAGAACGCTTGAGGGAGGGATGAAGGGAAATAGAAGACCATTCCGGGAGAAGGTCATCTGGGGATCTATCAGTACTAGCTATATCATCAAACATGTACATACCGTTGAAAGCAGGCTCGTCGTCTAAATTGGGATGTTCCTCCTCGTCTGCAGCGTTGAGGTCCTCTTCAGCGAACCCAGCGAAATCGGGGAACTCTTCTTCATCATCCTCCTCAACGGCTTCTTTGTCATCGGCCTTTTTACCTTCCTCAGTTTCACTTGCTGAAGAGGCTTTCTCATCGTCTCCTCGCCCTTCTTGATTGGGTTCCTCTTGCGCGGCGTTCTTCTTGCCCTTACTCGTCTTGCTTTCCACTTCGACAAATTTTGCAATCTTTCTCCCACCATCGGTCTCTTCCCACTCAATCCCAACATCTTCGAGCTCCTCAAGCATCATCATACCGCCCCCACCGTCGATGCCAGAAAAGCTTGAAGTTTTGACGGGCTTCCATGTGAGCGTGTCGGCCGTAACATACTTTTTGGGCTTCTTCTCCGTAGTAGGCTTAGATGGGGCTCTCACAGACTTCTTGTTGAGCTTGAGCTTGGTCTTCTTGTCAATCTTCGCCATGATCGATGAAATAACTCCGGGATACTATGAGTACAGTGGGGATACTATGAGTACAGTGCTTCTGCCATTCTTCATTGTTCCGACTTTTGAAGCTCAACTTTTACATGATAAACAAATCACGTGACCTTTAAACGCGTCTCCTTTGGTTCTTTCACGGTAATAATAATCTTCCCTGGCAACGACGGAGGACGCGTTCGTTCTTGCCTTTCCATCTCCCTTCCGAATATATCGAGCGTAAACAATGTCCAGAGACGCTATAACGAATGCGGCAGGTACTGTCGAATCGACTCTCCTCCATCAGGTGTTCATCCAGTCATTACTCTCCCGACGTGTTGTCTCCGAAGCCATTGCGCTCGAACTTTATAAACGCGCTGTCACGGCAGTCCGCGGTATGTCTTTTGTATGTCAATATAGACAATGCTCAATTAAAATTATGCAGCCTACGACAGACAGTTTAATCCTCCGTACGCTATAAGCGGTCATGGAGTGGCAAGTTTCGTGACCGACGTGTCGACTTTGCTGCACAGTGTGAGCTTGGAAGTAATTCGAACTATCGATCAGCGATCCGATCGAGCCTTTTTTGTGCTTGTGAGTCCTGTCGGATGACACTGTTTAGATTATAAAGCTGACCATGGATGGCTAGAGAAACCTGGATGCTTCGGAGGTTGCGTCATTTGCAACTGACCTCAACTCGATGGAAGTTGAATACTTACGCAACCTTGTAAATCCATTTTTTTCCTACAGTTTCCTAAATTTGACACTTTAATTCGCACAGATTGAAAGTATTGTCGTTTCATACCCTGCCAACTCATTGGCTATTGGCCAAGCGCGTGATGTCATCAATGACTCTCCTCTTACTCAGCATAAGATGACCAAGTCCCATGCTGAGAGTCTGCTTGACGCATTAGTCTCTAGAGGGTGGCTTTACAAGTCTAAGTAAGTTTAACATATCCTCCATTTATTAGATAACTAGGACTCATACGTATGATAGGCGAACGAGGTTTTCATTGGGTGTTCGAGCACTCGCTGAACTTGAAACATACCTCAAGAACGAGTTTGATCAGTATGTGAAGTCATGTGCACAATGTAGGCGTGTGGTGACCGAAGTGAGCCACCTTTTCCTCGCGGTTCATATTTTTGTATCTAATGCCATGCTATTCACAGGGTCTTGCCTGCTCTAATGTGGGTTGCGACTGTCACATTCATAACACTTGCTATGCCCGCAACATCCAACAATTAGCCAACCCTGTCTGCCCAAGCTGTTCATCGAGTTTCCGTGATCTTGCGCCTAAACCTGTCGGTGAAAAAGCAGTATCGATTATGGAGGACAATTTCAAAGGTGGTAGGAAGAGAAAAGGGAAAGGAAAGAATGTTGGGGATATGGATGATGAAGGTGAGGAAGAAGAGGGTGGTTCTTCTGAAGCAGAGGATGAGTTGGATGAGCGAAGGGAAAGCCAGAGTCAAACTCAGAATCAGGGAGTAAGTTATTCCATTTACGTATGAAGTCTGATCCTAATCACATCAACTAGTCAATAAGACGGTCTTATGTTCCTGAAACGCAGTACGACGAAGAACCGTCAACCGGGAGCGCAGGACCTTCAAAACGTATTCGAAGAGGATGAGCCAAAGACTCAAAAATCTGTTTTACCTACGATTTCCTATATTTGTTCACGACATCACCTTATTGGGTTACACATGCAAATGCTTTTCATATTCGGATGCTGACGTGTATATACAAATGAGTAATGTTTTCGGACTAAACATCTAGCAAATGTCTAATGCTTGACAGGGTACTATGAATCAACAGAAACGTCGAAATTCGTTAAAAATTATGGTCTGAAAACCGTAAGTCATTACCTAACAGAAAATCCCAAAAATACAGCATGACGTATAGTTCATGGGCTCTCATGAAGAGCTTAGCCTCATCCTCCGAGTTTTCTTTCCTTTACCTTTGCCCTTAATTCTCTTTGGGTGACTGGCGGCACTCCCAGAATAGAGAGCATTGAGCCCCAGATCCCTATGAATGACTTCCTGGGCACGCACGTCGGAGTGCGCGCGGGAGCTCGAATGAAGGTGAGACTCTGGATCTATCCAACAACTTCCCATCGAGAGAGGCTCTTGCTGATCAGGATGACCTGCTAGTGGAGAGGATTGACGACGCCGTGTACACGAATGTGATTGGGAATTGGAGCATGAACGTAAAACTGGTCGCCCGAAGGAAAGGTTCAAAGAAGGCGATGCAGATCGTTCCATTTTTGCTTCTTGCTCAACTTCGTCAGAGTCAATACTCTCCTTATTTAGCCCACTCGGACTCCTCCTTTCCAAACCCTTCCTGCCACGGGTTCCTTCCCCAGGTACAGTCCATCTTTCCCCAATAGTGGCACTCCTCATCCTTCCTCTGCCCCTTGAGACACCAGGACTAATACCCCGCCCGTGAACGACGACGGAAGATCCAAATGGGACATGATGTGCTGCGAATCCGCCGAGATCATGGAGGGATCGAGGCTCAGAAATGGATCGGCCCAAGTGTGGGGCAGAAGGACGATTAGGTGATCCTAGGGGGCGTATAGTGTGGATAGTGGGTAAGGTGGGATGGGAGACGGCTGTGGTCAATGGCTGAAGGGATGGTGTAAAAGGCATGTTGAGGGTATGAATGTGTGGGGGTAGATCGAGTGCGGTCATCCGTCTATCATGGTGTCAGCTGATGCCCAGTTCGAAAGACAGAGAACACTTACTCAGCAAAGGCTTTCGAGATACTATCCATTTTTCTCTTTCCTTCTTCTCGTCTGGTCTCGGCATCGACATTACTCTCAATACCAGTGAAGCCTGCCAAACCCCCACTTTTGATTGGCGAGGTACTCGCAGAGGGCCATCTTCTGGAGGTGGTGCTCCCGTAGGGGGAAAGATTTGAAAGTCGAGGGCGAAGACGGGGTCGAGGCGCTGAAAGAACGGTATCGGGTGGATAAAGAGCTTGTCTCTCAGACTGTGGCCGGTTCAGAGTTAGCGATGGGAAATTATGAAATGGCAGAAGAGACCTACATCGTCTTCGCGTACAGAGCAAAGGCAAAGAGATAAGTTGGCAAGGAAGAGCCAAACGCGAGAAGGTCGATCGGTATCGCTCATCGTCGACGATGCTTTGCCACTGTTTTCCGAGATTGATATGGTATTAAGAAGTTGCCGACGCTTCACTGAACTTATGTATTGGCGTGATTTTGAGGTGACGGTTGATTGGACTGGAGTCACACCCTCTAGTTCTGATGTGTGTGTTCCAAGATCCAGGTCCGATCCTGTCGAGATTGTTGGAAATCTTTGGCTGTTGGCTTTTGGTTATACAGGTGTATGAGTGTATATGCACACAGAGCTGACGACGGTCCGCTGAACCGCTTTTTTTTGGTGACTCAAAGATGGGTGAAGAGGTAAGATGCTAGTTGACGTCGGGGTATAAAAGCCGTTTCCAAACTTGCCTTTTTGCGTGTATCGGCAGTCGCTGACTGAGCATTACATTACGTAGAGATGAACGTCCGGCAGAAGGAGGACAAAGGATCATGCCATCGGGTCCATCGTTGATCGATTGGGTGTTTGATATGCCAGAAGAGACAAATGGTAAACGGCGAAGAACGGAAGAAAGGAAGAATAGTAGGAAAGGAAGCAGCAGGATACGAAGGGAGAGTACACGACGGGTATGAGGTGCAAAAGGTATCGAGTTAAGAAGGAAGTCCACAGGGCATAGAAGAAGAATATAGGAGATTCCATAATAGGAAATTTTGTGATGAGGATCAGCATAAGTTTGCCAACAAGGCCGGATTTAGAGAGGAGTTGTACACGCACCGCTTTAGGGATGGCGGAGTTGGTATAGCAGAGATCCAGACCTTTGCTCCAACTCGTGAGCTTCAGGCTTGGTTGGGAGTGAGCGAGTAGGTATGGGGAAGATACCCAGATACTCACTCGTTTGAATGCCCTTTACACGTCTCCAACCAGCTACCCAACCAGTCAAAGAGGTAAGTCGGGGATCTCATCCATCTTCCATCATAACCTTTTCCTTTCCCCGAAATTTTTGGGAACTATTTCGGACACCCCCCCTATTTCTTTTGGGACACCCCCCCTCCTTCTACTTTGGGTAATTTTGACAGAGCAGCCGATAGATAACACCATGGACCCTGCAGCGCATCCCTGAGGCCCTTATGCCTGTTATTTACGTAATTAGTTCAGATGATATTGTCGCGTGCGCCAGACTGCAACATTTTACAAAAGTAACGAACAACAAACGCGTTTTTTTCTCTAATAACGCGCCTCCTTTTTGCTGTCATTTAAATACTTTTCATCCTCCTAAGAAACTTATAACGTATTCGAAAACATCATGGCTTCGACTGATTTGCACTCTTCGGATCCTCTTTCTCCCCAACCCGGTATCTGCCCACCTTCTCCTATTATCCGCGTCCCAGAGGCCGAAATATACTCGGGACATCAATCAATGGCGTTTGATTTTGATGAAGGTAATCTCCATGCCATGGAAGGTTCGGATTCATCGGAAGTCTCCAATATTGCCGACGAAGAGGATAGTGAGGATGACATTATCCAGGCTCCCATTGACTCCTTCAACGACGACGAGATGATCTCTACCCCTGGGTTCGACGAGCAAGCGTACTACCAATCTAAAGATGAGTGTAAAGGCGCTGTCCAGGCTTACGCAGCCTCACAAGGCTTCGCTGCTGTTATTAGGCGGAGCAAAAGGAAGAAGCCAACGAAAACTCACAAAGAGGGCAGAGAATTGATACAATACTCGTGCATCTTTGGAGACGAGTATCGCTGCACACGAGGGGACAGTTTCAAAGATGTGCGCATTAGGACTATACAGACCGTAAAAAATGGATGCCCTTTTGCTGCTGTGGCTTGGGAGATGGCAGAGGCAGAGGTAAAAGAGCATGGTGGAGACAAATGTTGGACTTGGAAGGTCGTGAATGCCTCGCACAATCATCCGCCTGTCGCCAATATTGGAATTGCACTTCTTCGGCGTGCTTCGCGGACGCCTGAAGCCAAAGAGCTGATCAACACGTTGATCGACAGCCGGACTCCATTCCCCTCCATCATCAGTACCATGTCTCAGCGTTTCCCAACGGTAATGTTGACATCGGAAGACTTGCATCGTCTCGCCTTTCGTCGTCGTGCAGATCTCCGTGCTGGCTCCAGTGCAAGTGCTGCTTGTATTCGGCAATTAGTGAGCAATGATGAGCTCCATCGTCCGTTTGTCAACACACGCGATGAACTCATTGGTTTGGTTTACACCAAGCGAACTGCTCGCGCACTGATTCACCGATTTCCCGAAGTCCTTTTCTTCGACTGCACATACAAGACGAACCTGTACCGGATGCCCATGCTCCATATCGTCGGATCCACATCGACAGGTATGACATACACTGCAGGAGTCATCTTGATGTTGCGTGAAACCACAAACTGGTATACCCAAGCTCTCAATTCGTTCTTCGAACTTGTCGGCAAACCGGATGTCAAGGTTGTCATTACCGATCGTGACCCAGCACTCATCAACGCTCTCATGTCTGTCCTCCCCAAGGCTTACCGCTTCTCCTGCTTCTGGCATCTTCAAGAAAATGTCAAAAGCAATATAAGGCCCTGTTTCGTTGACGAAGAGAACATCGTCATGGCTGTCTCGAATTTCTGCAAAGCTTGGGTACGGTATTGTGTACATGCAAAATCGGATGAGCAGCTTGAGGAAGGTTATCGGAAGATGGAAGAACTTTATCCTGGTCAGAAATATGCTCGAGCGATCTCGTATATCCGGGGTTTGGATGAAATCAAGGAGCGCTTTGTACATGCCTATATCAACAAGCAACTTCACTTCGGACAAACCGGTAATTCACGCTTAGAAGGTCAGCACGCAACTCTTAAGAAATCAATTGACACCAAGTACGGTGATCTTCTGCTTGTCATTGGGTCTCTAAGTACGTATTTTGATCAGCAGTGGTTGAAAATTTTGAAAAGAATTGAGCTCGAGAGAACGAGGTGTGCTACACATATTCCCAGTACTTTTGTTCGGGTATGTTCCTTCCTTCTTTCTGTCCTTTTTGTAATCGTGCTGATATAATTGTTTAGTTAAAAGGCTCCATATCCCGCGCTGCAATGAAGCTTCTTGCTGAGCAGTTGACTTTGGCCAAAAGATATTTGGGTGATTACGATGAAGGTGTCGATGACTTTGAAGAATCACACCCGTGCAGTGGCTCGTTTACAAAATCCCATGGATTGCCCTGCGCCCATCGTCTCATTAGCTTCGTCCGGGAAAGAAGACACCTTGAAAAGGATCACATTCATCCTCACTGGCGTCTCGGGTCTGCCGCAAGTCTCAAAAGATACCTTGACCATATTAACAGACTTGTTGGCACCCCAGATACATCAGTCATACGGCTGGATGATGTATTTGACTTCGGTGAGGACCAAGAACTTATCCTCGATCCACCCATTTTAAGCACCAAGCGGGGAAGGAAGGCCCCTAATCCACCAGTGTTGCAGGAAGACCGGATGTCGGCACCTTCAGGAAGGTACTTGACTCAGTCAGAAAGAATTATGGGGGCTGGATTGACCCAGCGAAAAAAAGGGCGCTGTAAACACTGCCAAAGTTCCACTCACTATACCAAAGACTGTGCGCGTGTTCAAGCGTCTCGAAGGGTCGACAAAAACCAAGAAGCTGAGAATGCAGGTGAAGACAGAAGAGTTCTTGTCCCAGATAGCGATGATGAGGAAGGAAATGAGGAAGATCTTGTCGAGGTACCGAATGAAGTTGGTCCTTTCATTCAAAGATTAGCCCAACTCGATGACCTTGCGCTTACATATTTTATAGCCCAATCTTCGTCCAAAAAAGCATTCTCGGTCACAATATCCTGCCCCCTCTCAAATATATCCGTCACATGCTGTTCAAATGCAGCATCTTCCTCCTGAACCCTCGGTCCCCCAATTACCCCCTTCTTCCCAATTCTATCCACCATTATCACAATACTATCCCCCTGCTCCACAGCATTACCCAACTTCAAAATACCATGTGCCTCCTACCCAGTATATCCCTTACAACCAAGTATTATTCCACAATCATTCCGAAGCCCCAACTCCCTATCATTACCCTTCTGTTAGTGGATACAATAATCTCCAATCTCCTCAAATTTACCAATACAACTTAGAGAATAATGTGGGCAAGGATGCGAGCATTCGATCGCAGGAGGATAGTATTATAATGCAGCGAGGGAGAGATCGACATAGCTGGGAATGAAGGCGAAGGAAGAATGAATAGATGTCGAAAGAGGAATAGATGTCACAAGAAGAATAGATGTTTATAATATTAGAGGACTGAATTTACTATGCACGAAAAAGAACATTTAGTTACGTAAATAACAGGCATAAGGGCCTCAGGGATGCACTGCAGGGTCCATGGTGTTATCTATCGGCTGCTCTGTCAAAATTACCCAAAGTAGAAGGAGGGGGGGTGTCCCAAAAGAAATAGGGGGGGTGTCCGAAATAGTTCCCGAAATTTTTATCCCCATCTTATACTCGCCCCCATCTCCCATCAAATTAGTCAGGGACAAATAGAAGCACAGTTCAACGCCCCGATACCAGTTTTCGGGCCATTCTTTGTGTTGAAACGTACCTCCTGATCGTTCCTGCGCTCCTTCCGCCACGCCTTGGCTCTCCAGATGTCGAAAAGGTCATCAAATTATCAAAGGCTGCCTTGCGTGCGGCTCGCGACTCTCTTAAAAAGGATAAACGAGTGCTGCGTTTCTTCACCGTCTCTCAGTGACCGCTTCAGTCCCCAGCAGTAGGCGAGCGCCGTAATGCGACCTGAGAGGTAACGAATGAAAGAAGTGTAGATTCCATTTCTCAAATCTCAATTTTTTTATGCCGTCAAGTATGGACACCATAATGCGGGACAAAAGAAAGGCATTGGTGATTTTAGGCAAACCTTGAATCTTGGATGAATAACAGAGCTCAAGTGTTGAGTGGTGTCAAAGACAGAAGGTATGGTCCGGCCACGATCGCGACAAAAGTCTATTGGATTAGGGGTTCTGCTAAGGGGGGGCGGTGGTGGGCCGCAAATTGACGCTTTTGGCTGGACTGCGTGCATGGCAATACGTAGTTAAGGTGATTTTGGCCTTGTTTGTTGGACATCGTCAAAAGACCATTGTACACGCAGAAAATGGCGTCAAGGCGTAAAATGGGAAGTTTCACTTGAAAGTAGTTGCGAAGCCAAGTATTTCTTTTATAAAATGAAGAATCATGCTGCATTTTCAAAAAATTCACCTTCATGCAGTGCGTGTGTAGCAGCAGGATGACGGCGTGGTGGGTAGATCTTATCTGTAGGCGTACCTTACTTTCGGCCCTTGCCGGGCCTTGAACCAATCACTGCACCCTCAAATCACATCTGTTTACAGTCTACGGAGTATCATGGATCTTTTTCCAATTATCACACATCCCATAACCAATTCCGTATAACCAATGGACGGCGAACCGCCTTCCAAGAATGGGGGCACATTCCTCCGCCTGCCTAGTCGGGGCCAGCTCCTCCATGCTCTCACACTCACCCAAAACACCTCGGCAATGGTCTTCACGATCTTTCTCGTCCCTCATTTGGCTAGTCCTGTGGTCGCTGCTTTTGCAGGATTGGATGGTGCGGAGAAGACTATGGTAATACTTAGCTACAGTAGTAACTGATGTCATTGTGCTTATGTTGTTGTTGTGCTTAGATGATCGCTCGAGATCTGTATATCCCTCTAGAGCCTATACTCGTGTATATCCCTCTTACCATTCATCTTCTCTCTTCTCTCAGTCGCCGTCTTCTCCTCTCCACGTCTACCTCTCTACCCAAATCTATTCGCTTCCCTACTCTCCCCCATCAAACACTTGCCTATCCCCTCGTCTTTCTTCTCATCCCACACATTATAACACACCGACTGATCCCTTCCTCCTCCGCACCTCCCATAAGGGAACTATCTCCAAGCGAACTGGGGTGGGAATTTGTAGGCTATAATCTGCGGAGTTGGGGAGCTTGGATAGCGTACCTTGGATTAGTAGGTGCAGGAGCCTGGCATGCGCTTGTGGGTGGGATGAAAGTAGCAACCTGGTTGAAAAGTTTGCGGCGTCGTCCTGCTAGAGGGGGCCCCTCTAACATCCTCTCCACCAAGAGGAAGATATATCCGGACGATGGAGAAAAGTCTGGTTCCGATCCTGCACCACGTGTCATTGCCAAGCCACGCAAACTAGGCTTGAGAGGGTTGATAGTGGTTTTACTAGGGGTTGTCTCATTTGGACTGGCAAGAGTTACCAGTGATACAGGCTTAGTGAGTGGGATGATGAAGAGGAGGTATGATGCCGTATTCAATGCTACGCCTTGGGCGAAGCTGTATAGGCTGTTCTGAGCAGGCATAGACGGGATTGCTGCCACATCATATATGAGCATTCAGCCGCCCAGCAGGGAGAAAGACGGGGAACATAGAGGGTAGAAGCCTTCGTCCCGAGGAGCGGTTGACCATAGATATCATGTCCTACAGATCGGGGATGCATGTGCACATCTCAAGACAGATCGAGACTCGGCCAATCGTCGGCGTCTTTTTGTGTGGAAGTCTTCTCGATCTTACCGAAGAAATGTGTGAATAGTCCGAGTCTTGAAATACAACGATCTTGTAAAAGGATGTTACAATCCCGATTCCACCAGGTTGAATGGATATGCATCCTTACATCGCCATATGAAAAGCACTGCCTGCCGTGCAGAAAGTCTCTTAATGATTTAAGCGCCGCTGAAGCCGACTATAAAACGACGTCCATTCCTTTTTGCCTCCTTTGTTGTGTGAACAATTCTGGCAGCGAATGATTGCCGCAAGTAAGACTACCTTCATGCGTTGTGAACGGACACAAAGTACGTTGGTTGCTGGAGTCCTCTTTTCACGCGGATGATCAAATGCCTAGTAGGATGGAGTGAAGGAGGGTCTACAGCCTTCTACGTAGTTTTGCTGTGACGTCAACCTGGATGTTTACATATAGCGTTCTATTGTTGGTCGGAGTGTTATTTTCCCAGTGATGAGTAGTCCTACCACTACGTACATGCGTCGATTTTGCAACTCAGCCGCCTGAAGTCAGGCTATATAATTAAACAACCTCGAAATGCTGGTCCTATATTTTGAAACGATAACTTCTTCTGCTTCTTCAATAAGTGAGCTTTTACCGCTACTGCCTTCATCCGACATGTCAACCTCGAGAAAAAGCACTATCGCCACAGAGACACAATTGCGTCATTTGCTTAGCTCCTCCAAAGACGATCTGGAGGACAAAGCCAGTCGATTCATCACGAACCCTTCCGCAAGGATGGCAATGACAGAATCCACTTTTTCTCAGTTAGAAGATGATATTCCGTCGGTGGCCCAATTGATAGAAGATCAAGCCCCCCTGCACATGATTCTGAACCTAAAAAAACCCGATGTCAGATGTGCTCTTACAAGCTCGGGTCTAAGAACAACGGTGGACTATGTGTGGGGTACTACTGTAAACCCTCAACCTGAGGAGTGGAATACTATTAGTCGAACTTACGAAGCCAAGTTCGCTCCCGACACCTGGAAAGGTCAACCGTCGACTAATTCGGCCAATACATCTCGGAATATTCAATATATTGAAGATCTGGAAGACAGCAGGCTGCCAGTAGTCATCACCGATCAATTGAGTCGGATTTTTGAGGAAAACTTGACCAATAAGATTGATGCTATGGGTTTGGGCAGCGAATATGATACTGCTTCCAGAATCATCTCCAACAAGTGGGAGAAAGTCTGTAGCCAAGTATGTAGAAGCATGGGAGCGACCGTTGATGGAAGCTCCGATGGTGAAAGTAACCAATTAGCGTTCTTCTTCAAACCAGAAAGTATATCACTCCAGACATTGCCTGGAAGTGGTTTGTCTTTCAAGGGAACGTTTAAAGGTGAGGCATGCAAGGTACAGGGCGATGTCCCTATGGGTGGGCACCTTCTGCAATCCGTCGACTGGGAGTTGCTAGCACCAGAGGACGAGGTAGCGTCCTACCGAAGTACCGAAATATCCTAATATTTCAAGGAAGGAAGTAATGTGGTGGGTTAGATGCAAAGTTTTACCGCGAGTTGTAATAATAGAGATGTGTTCATTCTCCACGGAAGCTCCAAGATTGAGCTGAAACTGAGGATTTCAATAATTGCATAATAAGGAAATGCCTGCAAATAGATAATGATCCGTCCCCAGGACGACCTGCAGATCATAGTGTCTAATATATTTACGAGTACTGTTTTGTTTTCCTGTTATCTGCTCCTGTTATATACTTTAAAACTCGTCTACTAGTCCTAGATGACTATTTTTCACAAACAAGAGGAGACTGTATTGAAAGCTGACTATCTATGCTCAGCAAACCACGTTACTCCTACTGCTGCTCAAATCATCGTAATTTGACCTTCTCACAAAGGAGCAAACCATCATTCTTCCAGTTTTGGAGAACCTGCCTTTTCAACTCTTCAGGATAGCTACTCTTGAAGTCGGCCGAGACGAAATCTAGCCCAGTGGTGTACTTTAAAGGCATAAGGGAGTCTGAGACAACCTTGCCACCTCGTCAGGGGTTACCATTGCCATGTCCCATATAAGGAATCAAAGCAAAGCCAGGGACATCTTCGAAAAATGTCTCGTCCATATTGGGGCAACATTGGGTGGAGAAGGCCAACACTAATAAAGCAGTCTGTTGTTACCAATTATCATTACTGATTGGAGCAGATTTAGCCCAAAAGAGACTTACGGACGTCTGTACCGTCATACACATCAATATCATCACCAACAAGGACGATACGATGAGTAGTGCTTCCAGCTTTTGTGTTGAACACTAAGTCACCGACTTTCTTTCTCAGCTCTTCAGAAGTGGTTTTCATCTCCGTCAATTTCTTGCCATCTAACTGAAGGGCGATCCAGGTGACTTGATATTTAAAAGGAGAGAAACATTCAGTAACGAGAAGACCCGCATCGCGGCAGATCTCCCCGATCTCAACAGCGTGGAGAGAACCAATCAGCGTCTGCTGTTAAACGGTCAGGACAATGACTCGGACAAGGAAAGGAAAGGATATTGAAGCGGCTTACAGTTTCGTCCGTCAATCGTCCGCAGGCGGACATGGGAAGGATAGCATCGTCGCGATGAGTTATGCAGTTGACCTTGTACACGGGGCTATCACGCGAGTTGCCTTGGAATACATAACCATGCATTTCACCAAAAGGACCCTCAGGAGCAGTCTCGGTGACAGACAAGAAGCCTTCAAAGACAATTTCAGACGTAGCAGGGACAAGAAGGTCGTTGGTCTCGCATTTGACAACGGGAATAGACTCGCCAATGAAGGTTCCAATGTAACTACCTTCTGAAACACCGTCGGCTGCAGAAAGACAATATGTTTAGCTGGATTTCATGTTCTGTCTGACGGGGAGCTTACGTATAGGCATAGACGATGTCATGATAGCAGCGGGGGGCACGCCAAAGCACAGAGCCCACGGGCAATCTTTGCCTTCTTTATTTCAAAGCTCCTTGATTTGCCAGATGTGCTGTGGAGAATGACCAGGCCGACGAGGTGTTTGTCGTCCTTGATCATAGCACGTGCGATGGATTAGTTGGTCCATTTACCATCGGGAGACTGGATAACATGCATGCCTACGATCTTTATAAGCAAGTCATCAAAATTTCGATTGATAGCGTAAGGCGTATCGTAGGTTTGTATGTACTTTCCGCCATCATCTTTATGGATCCAGGGCGCAGGAAGAGCCTCCACTTGGACATCTTTCTCCTGAATGATATTCTGTTTGCATGGCCCGCTCTCTAAGACTGTAAGCTCAATAGGCTCCATCTTGTCCGCGGAGATCAGCTTGTCGAGAATTTGTTTCGTACTAGCTGTCGGTTCCAGGCCTACATGGGCCTACATGTGGAGCCAGGCGTCCAAAACAAGTTTTCTTATCCTTTCTCAGAGCAGCTGGGGCACCAATGGTACAGAAGAGTCCATCTTTTGAACCTTTGACATTCTCGAACAAGGGCGCAGGAAGGTCATTCTCGTATACGAGACGAGTGATGGCCGCCGCTCCTAGATTGGAATCGACTTCTCGGGTGATACTGACAATATCACCTTTTTGAGCGCTTCAACGAAGGATCGGAACTCAAATTGTGGGGCAGCTGCAGAGGACATGCTGATTGGTCACATGTGCGGGGTGGTCAATAAGGCGAAATTTGAGCTGTATGGTAGTATATGAAATGCTGCAGATCATGAAGGATCGGTCAGCGAGAGTCACCAGCAGGTGCTTACCTGAATCCATCGAGTCGCATTGATATGATAGTAATAAATGGTGAGTGGTCATTGCCTTCGTATCTTCTGCGAGCGGGGACTGTCGGAACTCATCATGTCATCATCATGGTCGAACCCTGCAACGTCGTCGTCCCACCGTAGAAATACGTCGAACATTATTATGCGGGCTATATTAGCAGGATGCAGAAGAATATGTATTATGGCTTTTTTGGGAGCTTCTGCCCGATTACCGGCCATGGCCGCTTTAACACAGGGGCCGATTAAAGTGGGACGTGAAAATTGCGGTCGAGGTGATTTGATTCCGTCTCCCTCGTAGGGGGCTGCTGCTCAGTCATGATTCGTTCCCCTCTTTATGTCATCTTGGGATTCATCTTTAACTACGATCTCGCCTTTCTTTTCGTCCAACGCCCACTCTAGACCCGTCTGTACTAATACTGCCCATAAAATTTCCTCAATCTTCACACCATGGTCGCCTTCACGGCCACTGGAAACAGAAACTTGTATGTCATCGCCTTTGCCACACCGTGTATAAGAGCAACTTGCTTACTGTCCGATGCTCTTTTTCTCATCCTCCAACCACCGATCAACATATATAACTCAGAACACGAAAGATCCGAGTGACGAGTAAGTTCTGCTGTCCATTACGCCGCCTCACACGCTTACTTGACATCCTTTATACCTGCCTCCACCCAACAATTGTCACTTTCCCATCCTATGACTCATTCTCTTGCTCCACCCTTTCACTACACAACAGTCGTCGCGGCAGATTCCCTCATTAAGCGTGATATCCTCCGACTCCCAGACCCATTCGCTATCGTCTCTGTTGACTCGGAGCAAATTCACACCACTTCGGTCATCAAGAGGACACTGAACCCTTATTGGAATGAGTAGGTCGTGAGACTTTGAGATTGGGGTTGGTTCTGACTGTTTCTGTAGGAATTTTGACATCGACGTAAAGGATTCGTCCATTGTGGCAGTACAAATCTTTGACCAGCGGAAGTTCAAGAGAAAGGTTGGTGTCGGCGCAGTTGTTCTACCCTAAATCACTGACCCCACTCGTAGCAAGACCAAGGTTTCCTTGGTGTGATCAATATCAAAGTTTCCGATGTCATTGATCTTGAACTTGGCGGTCAGGAGATGCTCACAAAGGAGCTCAAAAAGGGTTCCGACGGCCAGGCGGTCCAAGGCAAATTGATCGTTTACCTCTCTACTCAAACCAACGCTCCTATCTCGAACAACCCCGCCGCTTCTAGCTCCACCAACGTCGCTACACCTGCGCCTGCTGCTTCTGCTTTGGCTTCGAACAACGCCGCTGGCCAATCTATCTCTCGTCCCGCCTCTGCAATTCAGCCCGCCCAAGGCGCCGAAGCATCCGTTCCTACTTCTGCCGACGCCATTGCTTCTGCTGTTCCCCAACCCGCAGCCCAAGCAGTGGGTGTGTCTTCTTCCGGTGCTCCCAACGTCAACCCCACCATCCAAGCTGCTTCTACTGGTCAAACGGGAACTAGCACCAACGTAGGCCATGAATTCGATTCTCATTCTGACCAGTACGGACCATTGCCTGTTGGTTGGGAACGTCGTATTGACCATCTTGGCCGTCAATACTATGTCGATCACAACACCCGTACCACGACATGGAACCGCCCGAGCGATAATGAGTTGTCTAACAGCGCCACTCAAGCGACATCCACTGGTGAAGCCAGAGCGAGGCACAACCAGAGGACATTGCCTGATGAAATGCTGGACGTGCAGCAGAGCGGTGCGAACAGTGGTGGCGCTACCACCCCTACCACTGGAAGTGCCCAGGCGAACCCCGTAAACGCTAGCAACGCTACCACTGCCGGACAAGGTCCTTTGCCTTCTGGTTGGGAACAGCGATTCACTCCCGAAGGTCGTCCTTACTTCGTCGATCACAACACCCGTACGACGACATGGGTTGACCCTCGTCGTCAGCAACTCTTGCGTTTCATCGCCCCCGGCCAGCAGGGCAACTTGTCTGTCCAGCCTCAAACCGTCAGCCAGCTCGGTCCCTTGCCTAGTGGTTGGGAGATGAGGTTGACATCCACCGCGAGAGTATACTTTGTTGACCACAATACCAAAACGACTACATGGGACGACCCTAGATTGCCTTCTTCGCTCGACCAGAATGTACCGCAGTACAAACGAGACTTCAGAAGGAAGCTCATCTACTTTAGGTCCCAGCCTGCGTTGAGGAGTAACACCGGGCAGTGTCACATGAAGGTGTCGCGTGATAATATCTTTGAGGGAAGCTATACCGAGATCATGAGGCAGACCCCGAACGATTTGAAGAAGAGGTTGATGATCAAATTTGAGGGTGAAGATGGTTTGGATTACGGAGGTCTTTCGAGGTGAGTCGCATCTTCATTTACTTGTACGTTGCTAAATCCTCTCTCAGAGAATTCTTCTTCCTTCTTTCGCACGAAATGTTCAACCCCTTCTACTGTCTGTTTGAGTACTCCGCTCACGACAACTATACCCTCCAAATCAACCCCAACTCTGGCGTGAACCCAGAGCATCTCAATTACTTCAAGTTCATTGGCCGTGTCGTCGGTCTCGGTATCTTCCACCGTCGTTTCCTCGATGCGTACTTTATTGTCTCATTCTACAAGATGATCTTGGGTAAGAAGATTGCACTCCAAGATTTGGAGAGTGTGGACGCGGGTTTGTTTAGGGGTTTGACGTGGATGTTGGAGAATGATATCACGGGTGTCATTGAGGATACTTTCTCGATTACTGAGGAGCATTTTGGGGAGGTTGTCACCGTTGATTTGAAGCCTGGAGGTAGGGATGTTGAGGTGACAGAGGATAACAAGAAAGACTACGTCGAGTATGTCTCGTCTATTCTCTGATCAATGGGTTTGGTTGCTGACACTTCCCATCAAAGCCTTGTGACTGAATATCGAATCTCTAAACGAGTATCCGAGCAATTCCAAGCCTTCATGTCCGGTTTCAACGAACTCATCCCGCAAGAACTCATCAACGTATTCGATGAGCGCGAGCTCGAACTCCTTATCGGTGGTATGTCCGAGATCGACGTGGACGACTGGCAGAAACACACGGATTACAGAGGATACAACCCCTCGGATGAAGTGGTCGAGTGGTTCTGGAAGATTGTTAAGAACTGGCCTGCAGAGAAGAAGTCAAGGTTATTGCAGTTCACGACTGGAACCTCGAGGATCCCTGTGAATGGTTTCAAGGATCTGCAAGGGTCCGATGGACCGAGAAGGTTTACGATTGAGAAGGCGGGAGAAGTGACGCAGTTGCCGAAATCGCACACTTGTTTCAATAGAATTGATTTACCGGCTTACAAGTCTTATGAGGCTTTAGAGCAAAAATTGACTATTGCGTAAGTTACCATCCCACGTTCTTCTAATAATCAATAATTAGATATCAGGACGCTGATGACATCAATTTAGTGTTGAAGAAACTGTCGGTTTCGGCCAAGAATAAACCCATCACCTTATCTTCACGTCTACCTCTACTTTCCATCCACCACTTTGTTTTTAGCAGTTGTTTAAATTCATTCTTTATTCATCTTCATTTGTGTCCATACCATTTTAATATATAGACGAAACATCTGTAATAATTTTTCACTAGCCGCCCCACTTTTCTTTTATCGCCTTCGTGTCGCATTCGTTTATGCGTTTTTGTTTCTGTGTGTAGTTGAGATCGTACCACTGCAGCGAAGTGATTTGGATAAAGATACACGTTTCGGCCTCTTATCGTTTTATCTCTTCAATCCCCTCTCTTTTTGTTGAAGTACATTTAGTCGCAACATCGCACAAAGACCCGATCAGACTAGTTTGTTTGTGTAGTTTATATCTCTCGCTCTTTCCCTCACCTAGTTCGTATGTTTGAAACAAGACAAAGTACTTCTGAGGGAAACGGATAGGAAAAGAATTAGGAATGGAAAAATGCATTTTTGTGGCTTGAAAGTTACCTTGATTACCTAGATGTAGAGCACAATACTTCGAGCTTCCTACTTAACGCAAAGTGTAATAGAGTACAACAGATGCTGTCCCACATAACTTAGTTTCTTTCTGATTTTTGATTTTCTAATCTTTGCACACTACTTCTCCTGTCCCTGCTTTGCTTGTGCATGTGGAAGGACAGCGCCCAGCTCTTAAAAAGAACATCCAGTCTTTCGATCCTGGTCCCGAAAGCGAAGGACAAGAAACAGATAGGCCACCAAGGTAACGGGCAAAAGTAGTCTACTTTCGTTTTGACGTACCGAAACCGCCGAAACCCATCATAGTCGACATATCCTCATTCTCTCTAATTGCCTTCTCGACCTCTCTATCTCGTTGTTGGTCCTTTACTTGCTGTTCCCTCTTTTCTTTCCGCTCTTGTCTCTTGTCTTTCTTGCCATCCTTCACATCCTTCTCTGCCCCGTCCACATCCATCTTCTCCCCGCTTTCATCTCTATTGCCTTCATCGTCATCTAAAATCCCCATCCTTCTCCTTTCCTCTCTCTTTTCCCTCTCCATCTTCTTCCTCCTCCTCTCATCTTTCCTCCTCTCTCTTTCGGCCTCCTGCGCATTCTTTACGGCTTTCAGGCGGGACTGAAAATCGAAATTCTGGGCGGTTACTTTCTGGTGGGTGGCAGCGCGGAGGGAAGCGATTTTGGCGCGGACTTGGGAGAGGGTGGAGCGTTCGACGTGGGTTGATTGACCGAGTTTGAGAAGATCTGTCGATTTTTTGATGCCAAAGCGGGGGGAAAGGAGGAAGGGAGATGTTAATGGGTGATACTCTGGGAGAGAAACAGAAGCGACATACGGAGACGGCCATTAATGTGGTCTAGGTATGCAAGACTGTCTTTAAAAGTTCGATTGCAAAGTTCACACTAGATTCAGAAACATCAGCACCATTCCCACCCAGCAATATTTCGCTGCTAAACGGCAATGGTAAGGAGATCAATCAACTCACATAAAATCCAGCACCTCTCGGTCCTTTACCTGTCGTAGTCGTCGTAACCAACATGGTCTTATTCAAATTCTTCGTCAATCCCAGATCCTCTGTCCTCGCCTTGAGGAGTTCTGTAGGTTTGGGCAGATCATCGTACTGAGATTGTTTCTTTGGTGCATGGCCTTTGGCGAGAGATTCTTCGGTTGCTTTGGCGTGTTCGTAGGCTTCCTTGTCTTTCTCTTTAGCTTTTGTGGCGTATTCTTCTTTGTTCCATGATGGACGCTCTGTTTTGGATTTGTCTGCCATGGTGTTTCTACTGGTGTAAGTTCTTCGTTAGGGATGTGCAATATACTGAGTATCGACAAGAACATTATCGAGAGCTTAAGATGTGGTATTATTGTTGAATATGAATAAGTCACGTGATCGAACTCCTCTTTCGAAGTCTCACAAGGAAAACAATCCAATAAGGGGTTGACTTCCATAACATTTTTCGACTCGCTAAGCCCAGCCATGTTCAACTCACCCTCGACGAGAAGGGTGCAGACACCGAGGCGGCAGCAGGCCCAGCAGCCAAGCTCGCGCCTCCAGGCGCTTAGGGTGACAAAATCTCCAGCACCGTCCAACGCAGAGACAATCCGCACAGAACGACCGGTTGACGAAAAGGAAAAGGTATTTTGGAGTAAAGATGAGAGACACTCGACTACGTCCCTTGGAAAATTTCCAGGGGAAGTGGCTGCTTTGATCAAGGCGTCTGGTAAATATACACTATTCGAACCAAAAGAGCAAAAAAAACTAAAGTTGACGTCCTGTCTCAGACCTTGTAGTCGATCCTGTAACGGGCCAAGTCGATAGCAGGACTGGCTTCGCCCTGGTATCCTCACCTAGAGCCTGTATCGCCTGGAACTATTCCAAACGTACCCATTCAGCCCCCACAACCTACGCTTTCCCCGCTCCTCTTCCAACTTCTTCCCCCAGCCGTTTCCCTCCTCCTGTTCTCTCCGCGTTGTGTACATCTACATCTGAACCTGGGATGATACTTATGTCTAGTACAGGCGAGATAAGGTATTGGGAGAGTATGAGCTTGGCTCTGAGTAACGTGGAGAGGTATCAGCAGTTGTTTTTGGATCTTCCGCAAGGTGACTGGATAGAGAGACTCGTCAAAGTGGACGGAAACAATTTTATCCTCACAACGACATCTTCGCAGGCGTATCGGCTGAGTATAACATCTTCTGCAGGAAGGCTTTCCCCTGTGGTGACGCCTTTGATGAGGCCGGGTGGAATGTTTGGGAGAGCTAGTCCTGTGATTTTTGGTGGGAAGCATGATCGATTCGGAATCAGGAGTGTAGCTAGTAACGGAGCGGAGGTCTATCTTATGGCACAGAGGAGCATACAAAAATGGTCATTTACCAGTGACGGTCAGAAGGTTTGTTAGATCCACGGTTAAAATCGTTATATAACTGACTCCGGTTAGCTGGTGCAAGAGTATGATATTTATGAAGCCATTGGGCGCGAGCTTTTCAAAAATTGGTCCTCTATTGACATCAGCATTGATCTCGAAGATGTCGTCGCACTAGAGTAAGTCTGTCAAGCTTTTTAAACGACCTCTCTTAACTTTCATACGCAGTTCCGACTCCCTAGCGGTTTTAATTACCTATTCTGACTCGACATCTCCTCCGTCTCACGCCCTTGTCCTCCTCTCCGTCCACCGCTCCAACCCTCCAATCGTCAATCGTACAATCTCCATATCATTCACCTCCGGTCAAGATCAGAGATTGTTAGATATCCCCAGATTGGTAATACCCCCTGGCAGTACGATGGCGTTTGTTCGTTTTGGTTCGGCGGTGATGATGGTTTCACTTGATTTTGGTGCGTCCAATACACTGAGCTTGGGTCGGATTGTGCTGATTATCAAACATAGATGCGCCTTATGAAGAGGCCCTTACACTCAAAGATCCGAATAACGCATACATTGGCGCGGGACCGGTGACCAGCAACAGCAACAGCCCTACCATGGTTCTTATCCCCGCTGAGGGCGGCTTGATGAACGTCGAAGCACTTGAACCTCGTGCCAGCCCCGACTCCCTGTACGTCCCCTTCCCGCATTGCACCTCATCATATGCTTGCAACTTACCTTGCCCTTTTTATCGCAGTAACCAGCTCTCCACTGCGACAGCCCGTCTCAAATCCAAGTTGGAGCAAGCAATCTTTTTCGGCCAACGGAGTGATAACCCCCTTT